>NC_088716.1:27942404-28142730 GCF_963576615.1 Watersipora subatra
TACTTTTAGGAATAAGTGCATATGTGCTGATTTGTCGTGGTACACTGTGTTAATGGTCATTAGTACGTACTTGTCATTATTTATAGGTTTTGTTTTTAGGAATAAGTGCATATGTGCTGAATTGTCATGGTACACTGTGTTAATGGTCATTAGTAAGCACTTGTCATTATTTATAGGTTTTCTTTTTAGGAATAAGTGCATATGTTCTGAATTGTCATGGTACACTGTGTTTATCGTCTTTAGTAAGTACTTGCCATTGTTTGTAGGTTTTACTTTTAGGAATAAGTGCATATGTGCTGAATTGTCATGGTACACTGTGTTAATGGTCATTAGTAAGTTCTTGTCATTATTTATAGGTTTTATTTTTAGGAATAAGTGCATATGCGCTGATTTGTCATGGTACACTGTGTTAATGGTCATTAGTAAGTACTTGTCATTATTTATAGGTTTTCTTTTTAGGAATAAGTGCATATATGCTGAATTGTCTTGGTACACTGTGTTAACGGTCATTAGTCAGTACTTGTCATTATTTATAGGTTTTATTTTTAGGAATAAGTGCATATGTGCTGAATTGTCATGGTACACTGTGTTAATGGTCATTAGTAAGTTCTTGTCATTATTTATAGGTTTTATTTTTAGGAATAAGTGCATATTTGCTGAATTGTCATGGTACACTGTGTTAATGGTCATTAGTAAGTTCTTGTCATTATTTATAGGTTTTATTTCTAGGAATAAGTGCATATTTGCTGAATTGTCATGGTACACTGTGTTAATGGTCATTAGTAAGTTCTTGTCATTATTTATAGGTTTTATTTTTTGGAATAAGTACATATGTGCTGAATTGTCATGGTACACTGTGTTTATCGTCTTTAGTAAGTACTTGCCATTGTTTGTAGGTTTTACTTTTAGGAATAAGTGCATATGTGCTGATTTGTCGTGGTACACTGTGGTAATGGTCATTAGTACGTACTTGTCATTATTTATAGGTTTTGTTTTTAGGAATAAGTGCATATGTGCTGAATTGTCATGGTACACTGTGTTAATGGTCATTAGTAAGTACTTGTCATTATTTATAGGTTTTCTTTTTAGGAATAAGTGCATATGTTCTGAATTGTCATGGTACACTGTGTTTATCGTCTTTAGTAAGTACTTGCCATTGTTTGTAGGTTTTACTTTTAGGAATAAGTGCATATATGCTGAATTGTCATGGTACACTGTGTTAATGGTCATTAGTAAGTACTTGTCATTATTTATAGGTTTTATTTTTAGGAATAAGTGCATATATGCTGAATTGTCATGGTACACTGTGTTAATGGTCATTAGTAAATTCTTGCCATTATTTGCAGGTTATATTTTTATGAATAAGTGCATATGTGCTGAATTGTCATGGTACACTGTGTTAATGGTCATTAGTAAGTACTTGTCATTATTTATAGGTATTATCTTTAGGAATAAGTGCATATATGCTGAATTGTCATGGTACACTGCGTTAATGGTCATTAGTAAGTACTTGTCATTATTTATAGGTTTTATTTTTGGGAATGAGTGCATATCTACAGAATTATTGTTGTACACTGTGTTAGCGGTCATTGCTAAGTTTTTCTGTACATTTGTAGATTCTCTTTTTTGAATTCTGTGCATTTGCCCTTAGTTTGTATTGTACACTGTGTTCATAACAGTATGCATAATAATGCTGTGCATTCATACACTGTGTTTACACAGATATACAGAATGTGTATATTATTATGAAGCATATACAGTGTATATTAATATACTGGTATATTAATATATATACTGGTATACTAGTATCATGGAATACTTGTAAACATACTGGTTACACATGATGATCTCTCACAGTGAACAGGACTGCCAGCCCCTTTACTATAGTAAGGTTCGCGTCTGTTGCCATGCTTTGAGGTTAGGAAAAATAATGTTCTCAACAGGAATCAAACTAACAACTCTTAGCATGCTAGACCAACACTCTAAGTGAATACTTGTACTTGCCAAATAAAATAGTTGATTACAGAAAGAATAACATATATTACTGTCTTATGATTGCAGCAACAGTTACTGTTTGCTGCTGATTTAAGTATGTATGAACATACATGGGCAAGTCTCTATATAAGTACAAACATATGTATATACATACAGATGCACGTTTGTATGTGTGTAGGTACACATGCATCTGTACACAAATACTCATGGACTTATGTACATACATATGTAAGTCTGTGCATATATATGTATACGTGTGTTTGTTTATATACGTAGGCATACATTAATACGCATGTTTGTACATACGTTGTACCGGTATAATAATTGAGGCAATTCTAGTGGAAAAGCCATACATTACTACAATGGAGTCCCACTGTATGGTCAGATATAATAGCCATCAATCCAGGGCCATATGCTTATCATACCTTGAAGGGACGAAACGCGTCCACTCATCTCATAAGCATCAGATGGGAGAAGCTGCCTAGTCGACAAACTTTAAAACCTTGCAGCTGAATGACTTTGCCTATGCCCGATGTACAAGTACCTTGACCACAAGCAACTATAGCTAATGTTTTATTGGATAACGTATTATTTGCGAAGGCAATATTCATTTTATTTTTCCACAAATGGTCGATTCAGTTTGAGTCGAAATGTAACAAATCATAGTGCAGCATGAGGACAGAAAACAGCTAAAATGAGGTCAATTGGTAGGATTAGTTTTAGACCGGTGTGCGCATGTTGGCAGCTTCGACTTGGCCGCTGAGACAAGTTTTACGGAACTCCCACTACATTTAGGGGCATGTCATCTATTATACAAAGCATGACCAAATACAGATTAGCAAAAAGTGTAAGAGAAGATAACTATAGAGAAACCGTAAGCCACTCAAACTAAAGAACTGTTATATAGTCAGTTTATATTAAATCCAAATAATGCAAAAACATGCTAACAAAAAATAATCACAAAGTAAAACGGAGTAAAGCATAAACTGCTATGTAAAGATAAGAAACATGATTCTACTTGTAGAATGGCAAAACGATACAGGTAATAAAAATGAGTTGTCATAGCGGGGAGGTGACCGATACACTCAACCACCCTAATTTACCTAAAGGATACAAGGCTAGCTTAGCAATGAATAGAGATACATCGAGGGCTTTTGAGGCTTGTGCACTGATGAGGAATGTTGTGCTTCAAGAGTTGGCAAGCTTCCAAAATAGAAGTATGTTACAGTATCAAAACCTTTTGTATTGCATATCAAATGTTGATATCTACAGACCAAACTATTTCATTTATTTATTAATTTGTGGTAAACTTCTAATTGTTTGCTTGTCTGACAGGTTTTGGTATTTTAGGATTCGTGTACACATTGATGTAGGACAACCCTGTACAAACTTTCGCTTGATACTCGATGTATTTATTGCCAAAAAAGTTGATGAGAGTTCTCTCATCCACGTTTATCCGATCAGGGAAGAACTATATGCCATCAGTGTATGTTTTTTTACAACAAACTTTAGGCACTCATTAACAGCCTAACAAAATGAAACCTGTTATGTAATAGTTCGAGAGTCTCCACTGTTAGCTCCTTCACAATGCTCACCAAACAGATTAATTTAAAAATATCTATTTGTATAGCTTTAACTTTATTGCATTATTCATGAGATCCTTTTATGTAGCTTTTCAGCAAAAAATACATAATATTTTATTGTTCGTTATTCTTTGTACTCTTTTTGTTACTTTTGGTTTAATTTTTCCAAACTTTGAAATATTTGGTGTATTCAGTTCAGTTGTTCTATTCCTGCTTAAATGTAGCAGTCTCACTCATGGTTTACTTCTGTCACAGATTTCTAGAACAATGCCTTACACTTATAGCTTGATCCTTTGATGCATACTACTATTACAAAAAAACCCATGACTTTCCAATATGTTGTATACAAGTTCCATAAAGTGTGAATAGTTATTCTTCCTTGCATTATTCTGTTGCAATAATATGGATATGTTGTGAGATATATGGAAAATTAGATCTCTGCAGAATACTGCTACACAAAGTCCTTTTTGAAAATTTCTTTCACTAGTTAAAAAGTCTGCTACATCCATATAGTAGATGTTATGGTTCCTTTGAGTCATCATTGGCTAGTATGTGAGTCATTAGTACATGGAATGTGAGATTGCTATAAATTGATAAGTTCAATAAGCAATATCAAAGTCTTGCGCTACTTCTCACACTGGTGTATGTTGATTGGATAATGATTTACGCAGGTATACAGAAGTGGGTGTTAATTGGCTAAAGCTTGGGATCACTGTTTAAAAATCACTGACTAAAGCGTCCAAGTAGGCGTGACAAACCAGTCATATTTGGAGTTATCATATATATATCATCTTTCAGTAGCATTCAAGCAAATATAGAAGAACTTCAAACCAGGTAATCAGAAACTGGACAGTAAATCTTTAAATCATTTGAACAAGGTTGTTTTCATTGTAGTGTGAACATCTTAGCCTTCTAAGGAGAGGTCGAAAGATCCATTGGTACCGCTTAAAGATATCTGTTAACCTTCCATATATTTTGGATGATGGCAATGTTTTGCCCCATGAGAGACCTTCACGTGTAATAACTTTAGCATGACTTCAAACAGATGGATGGCAAGGCGTTGCTCTTATTATAGTAAATATTTCCTAATAGGATGAACAGTTGCAGACAACTCTGAATTTACCTAGAGGTAACTGATTTATATCACCAACTTTCTACAATAAGTTGATAATGTTTTGGCCCCTAAAATCATTGGATGAGAAGGATGAGGTCTCTCTGATAGAAAAAGAAAGTCTGTATGGTTCTTCCACATTGTGTGTGAATATTTTCAGGATCCAAGAAATACTTTTCTGGTTTAATGATTTCTTAACCGAAACATTTACATTGAATACACAACATATACAGGTTTCATCATTGGAGCACAAGGTTTAGAACAGATAAAATAGCTGAGTTTAAACATAGCCATTGTTGGTGCTGAGGCTATGAAAAGGCGTCTGGGTAGAGAAAAATGATTTTGTAAGAACGCTGTGAGGTTCGAGTCTTTCTCCATGGCTTTCTGTATGCATTGTTTACATCCCCTTACAACATGGTTCTATGCATCAAAGATATCCCTAAATAAACTTCACATCCTCTACTCTTAACACCTGACGCAAGCTATAAGCTTCAACCTGCAATTTTGTAAATGCTAACAAGAAAATTTTGTAAAGTAAATATATTATTATTATTCAAACATGAAAAAAATATAACAGGAAAGAGTAATGTATCTAACTATTTTAAACCAAAACAAGAAAAAAATAAATTGTTTGCACGATGTTTTTTATCAAACTTTGACTTTTTCTCAGCAGAGAGAATATCTGAAAGTTCAAAGTTTCTACTTATGACATCAGTGGTATCAGTAGTAGAGTTAAGGCTAGCACCACTGTCCTCTATACAGTTAACTGCTGTCAAAACAGAGTTAACTTCATCATGAGCTGGATGGTAACTTCTATCATTCAACTTTTCACAAGTCCTAATCTTCTCCGTAGAGTTGTCTTCCCTTAAAAGGTCTGAGCTCATTGAGGTACATGAAACTGTAATATAACAAGGAACTCACTTATAGCAATGAGTTTAAATAATGATATGTTTGTTACACACAAAAACAAAACATTATAAAACCAGTAGTTTTTGATGTACCATAACTTTTTCACAAATACTTTATTTATAAAAAAGCCAAGTTTCAGAAAATGTTGCAATATCTGTAGTGCCTTAAAACTCCAGTATGACTTTTTTATAATCTTTTTGGCGACTCGCATCGACTTTTTTGTAGCAAAATAAAAATATGAAGAATTATTTTGTTTTCTGAGCTGATAAAATGTAAAAATAAAATAATACAGTAATAAACTACACAAAACCAGCAATACAGTGCGTATTTCACAACAAGCAACACAACAGACATGGTTATATACTGAAAATTGAAAAGTTTCCATTGACCCCCGAACTGCCAGGTTTCCACAACCTTTTTGGGCAGAGAGAATAGTAGGACAAAAGTTCCAAGTTTTATTCAATGTTCAAAAGGAAATATTTGGAAATTGTTTTAGTTTGTAGCTTTTGTTTTACACCTGATACAAGGAGGTCTACAACATTCCGTTTAGCTACTGCTTATTTACTTCTAACTACTAGCTACTAACTTTACTAGTTATAAAGTTAGACATCACGTTACTATCGTGTCTCATAAGTTATTTGTTCTTTTTTTTACAGTATAACACTCACCTTTATTATTAGTCTCTTTGATCTCTTCAGCCTCTTTCATCTCATAGACCTCTTCAACCTCCTCTGTCTCATCAATTGGAGGTAAAACTGGTACAAACTTGTTAAGTTGTAAAGGAAACTCAAATTTCACTTGATGTACACCAAGTTCTCTTTGAAAGTTTCTCATTTCCATTTTTTGCTCATAGCTGTATCTGAATAACACAATAAGTCTAGTCAAAATCAGAACTGTATAAGCTACATAGTGATTATAAAAACTAGGAGTTGTCTCATCGTAATTCTAAAACATCGTTTCGGCATACTGGTGAACTGGCAAAAGACCGAAACTATTTAAATTCATTTTATCGCACGGTAATATTTTTTCAGAAATAGAACAGAATATTACAATGATTCTCTAAAGCATCCTGGTAATAATACATAGTTTCGGTACACATTAACATACAGTACTATTATGCAAGCCATTGCTATAAGACAGGGGTTTTCAAACTTTACAGCCAGAGGGCCACATGAACTTTCAGCCAGCATCTTGAGGGCCAACAAACCGTTAGCCTGTCTTGACAAACTGTTGTTTTTGCAGAGTTGTCTTCCCCCCGTTGAGCGGGCGGGCGAGCAACACTACAGCTTGTCACAAGACGTACTGCACCTGATGCATCAGCTGCCCTTATAGGGAGTTATTCTCTTCCATCTATGCGGCTTGCTTGCGATGTTATGTCGGTCGCTCCATTGGTAATTAAAACGTATCTCGTGCAAAAATTTATGTAGAAAAATTAAAATAAGAACGTTTAACCAGCGACCAGTCTCTGCGGTAAACTTTTGTAGAACTTAGGCCACAACAGAGACTAAACATATTGTTATTTGTGCGCTCAGTCAGTTTTATTTCTATGTTTGTATCAGTCAGTTTTATTTGTTCTTATTGATTTTGTTTTCAATTTATTTTATTCTCAAGTTCTACAAAGAGTTTACCACAGAAACTGGTCTTTGGTTAAACGTTTTAATCTTATTTTTGGTTAAATGTTGTAATCTTATTTTTTTTCTACATAAATTTTTGCGCGAAATCCATTATGATTACCAATGGAGCAACCAACATAACATCGCAACCAAGCCACATAGACGGAAGAGAATAACTTCATGTAAGTGCAGCTGATGCATCAGTGCAGTACGTCGTGTGACAAGCTGTTGTGTTGCTCGCCCGCTCGACGGGAGGACAACTCCGCAAAAAACAACAGTTTGTCAAGACAGGCTAACAAACCGTATACTGCTGGTCAAAGAGCAAATATTTTAATAAAACTACGTACATAACACAAGCTTCATTAGTTAAGAAAATATTTATTCAAAATTTTAAGGTTACAAAGGCTTTTCCTTTTATCAACTATTATGACGCATTGAAATATAAAAATTTACCACGTTGTCCCTCAGCTCTTTAAATTTCGCAATATGCTTGAAACGGAAGCACGAATAAGAAGTTGGGTATAAAATTGACGCAAGCCACTCTTGCTAGTTGCCTTGAGTCATAACTCTTGCTAGTTGCCTTGAGTCATAACTCTTGCTAGTTGCCTTGAGTCATAACGTTTATTTCTGCACAAAGTTTATTTTGTTTAATAATTTTTTTTTTTCGTCTCTGCAGGCCGGATTGATGGGCCCAACGGGCCGCATCTTGCCCGCTGGCCGTAGTTTGGAAACCCTTGGCATAGATTGATGAATATACTAAATAATTTTAAGAATATGGTAATAATTTTAGTACTCCGGAATACATTTACCAATTAATAGAATTATAACTTTTTGCTATCACCAATCATCGTTTTATAATTTTTTATTGTTTCACCTAGCTATACTTGCTTCAAATTTTCTTCGGCAGTTTTTGCTAGTAAATTAGATTTATGATTAGACTTTAGATGTTCACTTCTCACTCGTAGAACGTGAGGAAAATCGGTTGGTCAATGCACATCTTCAACTTCCAGAACCAATGCTTCGAATCATTGGCTTGGCGTACCTATGCTTTTGTTAAACATTTATTTATTTTTACATTTACACTCGCAATCTATCTAACTCATAATTTGGAAGCTTTCAGTAGATACGTGTTAGAATGACATATCTATGAATGACATATTTATTGCATTCGTTTTATTTATTACAGGATGTTAATGTAATCTCACTAGCGAAGCGGCTTTGTCAGCGTAAAAACTGTCATAAATGGGAAAGAGAGACTTGAATGTGTGCTGCATAAACCATGATGTTTTGTTTGAGTTTGCTGCAGTAGATGAATTTGTCCTATTGTATGAGTTGAAACTATGTGAGTGGCCGCTTTATGCCAAGATGAAAAATATTTTGCTTGTAAAAATTATATAATAAAATAATATTGTTGAAGATGATGAAAAACATGATTTGCAGAACATTGAATACATCATAGCCCTGTGACAGCTGTGCTGAAATCTTGTCTGATAGATGGATTTATGAAGTGTAATCAGAGCAGTATCGACAGGCACTCTTGCATAGCTCAACTATTCTTTTAGAACTTGAATAAACTAATCAAATGGGACCAGTGAATTTTTTGTCTACAAATTGATACCAATAATGACTAAATAACGTTTGTAATGGAGACCATCAGGAATTATTCTATTGCTATGAGCAGGCTCTCCGTAATCCGCTCATAAGCTGACTGTGCATAAGTATCTTCCTGTCTGTTAGGCAACTCATACTTTACAACACAAGCTAAGGATTAACTTTTGCCTGCCATATAAAAACACACCTTGCTATAGCTGTGATCAAGACAAAGGAGAACAAAAAATACTTTCTTTTAAGATCAACTCAAATTTGACGCAACCACATTTGTAACGGCTTTTACACTGGTAGTGGCAGAAGTACAGTTAAATTGGAAGTGCCTAAGCTACTATAACCAAGCATCAGTTCCTGCTTGGCCTGGTACGGGGGGGGGGGGGGGGGGGTGGGGTGACCGGATTATTTTTGTTGAAGCTGTTGATAATGCAGTATTAAAGGCTGTTGGTAGATCCTAGACCCATCCGTCAGTTCAAAGCACCCTTATCAACATGGCAGAATAAATGTTTTGCAATACGCTGAACAACCCTGGACTGCAACGATACCTACTAGCCAAACCAATCCCCACACTGATTGACATGTTATGAACTAGCAGAGTTCCTCCATATTGGAACTGAAGAACGCCAGCGGATTGTCATCCGGTCTGTGGAGGATGTACCAGCCAATCAGGTAAATTCTTGTAATACTTACATGTATGTCGACATGAAATAAAATGAGTTTACCAATGTTACACATCTACTTTTATAGGGTAACAACAACTTCAAACGAGTTTTTCTTTTATTCACTAATATAGTAAGACTTGAGTATTATTTTGCATACAATCTTTGATTTGAACAACTAAACTGCTCAAAATTATTTGCAAATAAAATATGGCTTTATTTGAAGTCAAAATCAGTAAAAGTATCATAAATAATGGTTAAGCTTGAATCACTAAGAGAGTTACGAAATATTGCTGTTTAAAACTACAGTTAGTTTCTTCAAAGTGATGAGAGAACAGAATATATTACAAAAGAAAGACTCGTCTATCCAAGTCAAACAAAATCGGTGGTAGATGCAGGCAGATGCTTACCATAACATTTGGACAAGGATTTAGCTTGCACACACATAATGGTCCGCACTTCACTTGCCTAATGTAACATCCGCACAGCTTGTTTCTGCAGTTTGTGCTGCAGGCGCATTTCCGTAACAATTTTTTCTTTTCTTCATCTTTGGTGTTTCTTGCCAGCTCAAGTCATGGATCTGTGATAAAAGTAGAAATGAATACTGAAAGTAACAGCACTTTGCTGACTAAGAAATAGCTGTTTTAATAATTAAGATGTTCTCAGCAGGCAATATTGATCTGTCTAAAGATCACAAATTTACACAAAACAACTACAAAGGAAAATGGTTTTATATGTGTATATTGCATTGCTTTTCTATCACATCATGTAGTGATTTATTTGGCTAATCGAGTACAATTTCTGCGACTCGGACATCTTGAACGGACTGATCTCGCCATTCGGAACACAAGACAAAGCACCAAGGTAATTTTAGCTCTGGCCATCAGGAGTAATTTTTATTAGTCATGTTGGTATACCACATCACCAAAAGCTAGACTATACAAATAATATTGTTAGTTTTCAACTCATTTCAAGTTAAACCTGATATGAAACTAGCACTGCATTCATGGCACTGCATTCATAAAAGAAAATAATCTCAAATGTAAAGTCCTACAAGTACATGTAGATGATTTTATGATTGACTCTCTGACAACCTAGCAGCAACGGGTGGAGGGCAAGAGCAGACTAAAACACGCATCTAATATAACAATAATCCCAGCTAAGGCTGAGAAGGATCTGCTTGCTGTGCTGACAGACACAAGCATTGAAAGCTGTGCTTTTTCTGATACGGAAAATGATCATGAACATTTGCGAATGCCTAATCTGTTGGCTGTGGACTGAGCCTATCAATCGACAAACTGGTACCATGGTGTAAACCACAATAAATCCACAAAAATCATCAAAATATTAGTCAACCAGGTACTCCTCTAACTAAGGACTACTAAACTCACCATCATTCTCTGTGACAGAAGAGTCAGTCTCTAAATATGTAGACTCATCTCCGGCTGAGCTATTCATCTACAAGATACACTACAACAATTACAGACCAGTTTTTATTTAGCTCCATAATATTCTTGTTATGCTGAAGCCTGTTTCTACTAACTAAAACTTAACTAAACATGTTATAACTAAACATCAAATAAATTCATGTTCTACATAACCATTCATTTCATGATAATCTTTAAGAAACTTGTACTGTTGAAGCCTCAATGGGCGTGTGCCAAACCTCTGTGTATGAAAGGAGATTGACCTTACCAAAGAAACGAAGACTTGCGAAGGCTCTTTACTGAGAGGTGGAAATTTCTCACCCGGCAGGTCATTCTTTGGTGTATCTGTAATATTTAACAACTATCACATCTGTTAGCTGTTCATAACTGATCTTCCTGAAAACAAAATGTGACGCTTGACACTCTTCAAACCAGAGAAATGATGTTTTTTGAGTAGTTTGCTTGCAAAACATGTAGAGTGTTGGTCTACTATAATAGCTATAAGGTAAACATTCAAATAAACACAAACCACTATGTAGAATATAAACTTATTCTCTTTTTCAAAACTTTTGTTTCAAATCATACAATCAGAGATTCCACGGTTGCAGAATCCCTGAGGACAAATGTACATGTAGATGTTGAATTAGCTTTGAAGAATCTACAATAAGCAGTTATGATCAGATGAACCAACAACCCATGATCTGATGCAACACGTACCTGCTACCCTATTCCTTAACCAATGACTCACGTTGCTTATGATGTGGTGTCTGAGGGGCCAACTTCGACACATCTCCCTGAAAAACAGTTACATCCAGCTGCATCGATTGAAATATTAAACTGATAATAAATCTGAATTGGATGAATAGCTGAGAAGTGACGATCCTACTTTATATCGAATAGATCAATACTCAATGCTAGCATCTCAGAGTAAATGTAACACCTAACTTTATAAGAATACACACTCAGCAGTGCTAAATCCATAACCAAATGTATTCGTATCTAAACCTTCGATACTTTACATGGCGATCTAGAAGAGCTAAAGATTGATGCTATTTGTTCATTATGGTCAAGGTCATATTATGGTCAAGGTCATTTATCTTATTGGTTTCAAAAGCAAAAGAAGACCGCTGCTGCCCAGTTAGTAAAAATCTTTATCGGAATGCCAACACTAGAAATGTTGACATAATGCTTTTCTAGCTGCAACTTTGATGCTGCCAACTCCTGGTCAAAGTTAGTGGTCATCACCTAAAAAGTTATTGCAAAATTTATTTATTGCCGATAAATGTTTTTTGTTGTACGTTCCCTTTTCCAGTTAAACTTGAGCCACATCAATCTCAAGCAGGTAAATTATAATAAAGCTGCATGTCCACTGGCTGACCCTATATGAGTGACTGTATCATTGGTTGAACTACTAACAAAAGATTATTAAGGACTCTCAGCATTTTTGAAAATAAAACCAACATTTTCTATAAACTTTTAAATATTTCTTTCGCTTACCTAAAACTTTCTGAAAGATTTATATCGGTACTCAGAGTATCACCTCTATAACAACAACTAGAAGTTGATTATTTTCAGCAAGCGTGAGAACAAAAACTACCCAATATGATACTCTTTCCTTATGACTGCTCCAAGTGATGGAATCAGAGCAATATGACTTGTCACGAGACCTAGAGAGCAGTCTAGAGAACTTTGCAGCAAAAGGTCGAGTCCTTGAAATAAGGTGATGAAAAGGCATAAGTAGATCAAAAGTAAAAGTATCATAATGAGGCAACGGAATGGCTACAGAATAGAATTGAGTTCTGCAAATGGGGAGTCTTAGTGTACTTAGTGCTAATTCTAACAGATTGGAACCTTTGCTACCTTCAGAGTGATACAGAAAGATGATGCGTCAACCTTTGACCAGCCATGAAGCAGTTGCCAACCACTGAGCAGCCAAAACTTGTAGATCTAAGTCATAACCAAAACTGATGTGATTTGCAAAGGCATTTAGTGTCCTTACCGTATAGTACTTACATCTTTGGTTTACTTGAAAAACCAAATCGAAAAAATTTGAAACCATTTTCTGCAATATATTCACCCCACAGGATGAAAGTATTTGATGGATTTAATAATTCGCGAGTTTGCGTACAGTAAACTCCGTGAATAATTAAAATCTGCGAAGAATCAGTTTTATTTTTAACACAAGGGAGAATTACTACCTCAACTTGAAAACTAGCCGCTAGACAGAGTTGGTGAACATAGCCGAGTTCCAAACTCATTTAAAATCATTGCCGGGGCTGTGAGTTGTGCCAATGCATCTCCCTTCTTTACAAAATTATTCAAGGTTGTCACAAGTTATTCGGAATTCGGCATGACATCATCATCGAAAAAATCTATCCTGCAGTTCTTTACGTCAAAAAAACTCATAACTTACCACAAGTTGTTGGTTCACCAAAGGCCTCTATGGAAACCTCTGGATGCAGCCCAAAATTTGTAGCTTAGCATGATCAACCTAAATTTATCAGCTAAAGAAAAACCTAAACACGTGGTATATGCACGTGAAGGTTTTTTGCATTCACAGATTAATTTATTCGCGAATGTGTTCATCCGCAAATAAATTAGTCCACGAATATGCATGAAAAGAAAATTTGTGCGAAATTGAACTCCGCGAATAATTTCATTCTGTAGAGTATTTAGACTTTTGCAAAAGCTGTATACTGCAGAGTGTGCAATGACTGTTGTGTACAGTGAGTGTTGGATGACTGTAAATTAATGGTTTTAATTGCTTTAAAGATGTAGTTGCGTCAAATTTAAGTTGATCTTAAAAGAAAGCATTTTTTTTCTCTATCAGTTGATATGTTGTTTGTTGTGTTACGCGATCGCATTGCCAAGATATTTGAAGATTAAAACCGAAAAAATCTGATCGCCGTAAAAACGCTCAGGCCACCAAAACGTGCCCAGACTTGCCCAAAATGATGTCACGCGTTTGGCAACCTGTCTCTATCTCTCGTATTCACATCGGGTATTTGCGATAAAAGTCTAGTCTTACGCGGCTCTATTGGCATATATCTTATTTTGTATTTGCTCATGTTGGCTAGAATAAAATTTTAAATCCTGCTACAGATGCATTATTATGAATGTTTCAAAGGCCTCAAATAACGAAAATTGAAAATTTGTTCTACTCACTTTCTCCAAATGTTGTGTAAACATTTGGGTACCGACTACCAATTCTACCGGTCTACAGTAATTCTGTCAAGTCACTTTTGTAGAACGCGGTCTTTGTATCAGCACAGTTCTGCAGCTACCCATACAAACGATATACAGCCTCCCATAAGCCCCGCCCACATTATGTCGCCTATTACCTATTGCCTACGTACTAGTTTCTTACTAGTAGTATTCTTACCGAATACTAGATAAGTGAAATAAGCAAGCCACCTCTTTGAAAAGAATATAGACAGGGATAGAGTTTTAAGGATGAGAAGTCTGCTGCAAACTGGATTTGAACTCACATTCTCCAGTTCTGCGGACACCCATATACCATATCCGATTCACTACAATATTCTGCAAATCATGTTTTGCATTATCTTCAACAATATTATTTTATTATATAATTTTTACAAGCAAAAATATTTTCATCTCGGCATAAAACTTTTATTAAAAATATTCATCAAGTCGTGGCCACTCAGATAGTATTAGCTGATACAATAAGACAAATTCATCTACTGCAACAAACTCAAACAAAACATCATGGCTTATGCAGCACGCATTCAAGTCTCTCTTTCCACTTTATGGCAGTTTCCACACTGACAAAGCTTCTTCGGCTGGTGGGACGACATAAACATTCTGTAATCAGTAAAAAAATGCAATAAATATATGTCATTCTAAAGCGTATCTATTGACAGCTTCCAAATTGGGAGTTGAATAGATTGCGAGTGTAATTTTAAAAACGAATAAACATTTAATAAAGGCACAAGTACGCCAAGCCAACGATTCGAAGCTTTGGTTCTGGAAATTAAAGATTTGCAATGATCAATCGATTTTACCCACTTCCTACGAGTGAAAATAATTTGTAATCATGACTCTAATTTACCAAAGAAAATTCGAAAAAAATATTATAGCTAGGTAAAACGGCAGATAAGCTATGAAACGATGATTGGAAATAGCAAAGAATTATCATTTTATTAATTAGTATATGTATTTATGACTATAAAAAATATTACATTTACTCAAGTATAGAAGACTCTAAGTTAATTTACCTCCATTCTGTCTTCTTCTGCAGCAAAACGCTGCTGACGCCTGTCAGCTTTGGCCATAGGCTGTCTACTCTAATCTTTTACTAAAAGTTGCTCAGATAACTCTGAGTAGCGGTCGCTCGAACTTGAAGCCATTTTAAAACTATGTATAGCTTAGTAATTGTTGAAAGGCGTTGAATCTGTAACGCGTAATGAGAATGAATTCTCTAATTAGGAGAATCTTCGAGATCACAGACAACGCGTTTTACGAGTGATAACATTTATTACGGCCTATATAAAAATTTCGCACGCATGATTGGCTAACGAATCGACCTCATATTTATTGCTCGTGGTTTCGTTTCAGATATCTTGCTTGTGACGTCACGAAATAGGCACCCGCTGGAACGTGAGCTTTTTAAAAGAGGGCCTCATTCAAACGCATATATCTCTGGACAGGGTTGGTCTACAAAGACAAAAATGGCATCAAATTGTAGCTGATTTTTCAGCCTTTTACGGGTCCTAATTGACTTTTTTGACGCAACTACATCTTTAATAATGCCCACTAATTCCAGTTGGATATTCTCATAACTCTATATATACACTTGACACTTCTTTATGCATATACGGTTTTAAAAAGCACAACAGATCAACTTTTCACAAAAAGGCGACACGCCTGTGTTTCCGTCTTGTTAAAATACTGTCTAAACCATACACTCTATAAGATGAGACTGATGCAGATTGACTCCTCTACCAACCATTATTTAATTGTTATGGAATTCTTCCAACTCCTTCTCCAGTTGAGCTACTCTCCTGCTGTCGCTATCCACTGTCGAGCTTGTCTCTTTCAAAGTGGACTGTGTGACCAGAGAGTCCAATTTATTTTTCACTGACTGTGACCAAAAGCAAAAGATTGTGCGAATGATAACACATGCAATTTTGAGGTAGTATTATCACCATAATAGTATCTCATCACTATTGGATGAACTAGAAATTGCGCACCAAGTTAGTGGCAAATGCTTCACATCATATGACATCGTACGTACACCAAATGCGTGGTCTCATCTGACATAGTATACATGGGTTAGTACTACATGACTCGCTATGTCCAATGCTTGGCAATTTACCACATTGAGCAGGTGGTTGATGGCACACTTAGCTTCAATCATGCCAGTAAGTCATTCACTGAGGAGCTGACTTTTGATTCCTTTGGCATCTTGCAACTTAAGATTGAAATCTGATATAGCTGCACTGCTATAAATAGAACCAGATTGTTACTGATACATTAATACATCAGCTAAACAAGACAATCTTTAGACTATCTACATAGTTGACAAACCAACTGTAAAATTATCAGAAATATAATTTATTTCACTCATAACCATTATATTTAGCATCTGAATACTTACTGGTTGGTTTTGATGAAGAAAATAGCATTAATCAAATCATGAAATCCTTTCTAGTTTCACCAACAAATTGCTTAGTCTCTTAAAAAAAGTGGACAGATTTTTCCAACATTTCAATTCCAAAGGAGATCTTTATTTTTTATTATTTCGACTGTCCAAAGCTACAATAGTGTATTTACATTTGCGTTTACATTCTGCCAATTACGCAATAGTTCTTAGATGATTGAAGCCAAACAAATTAAAGTAGAAAATTGTAAAATCTATTGCTTCAACTATTTTCTGATCAACTAACAATAAGAATATTCTATAAATTGTCCTTAAACTGATAATTTACAAGCTCTGCTGACTTTTAAGCTGTTTTGGATCGTAATAACAAGAAAAGTGAAACCCTATTGAAAGGCCGACATACCGTTTTTGGTTGGTACTTGGTAATTGGCACTTTGGGATCACCAGGAATTTTTTAGAAATGTTTAGCCAAAAGAACTTCTATTAATAGCGAGATTGTCTCCCCAGAGACAAAATTTGATTGGTCTAGCTTATGTGTGGGCTTCATAATGAAAAGAAAAGTGAAACCCTATTGATAATCTGATACATCGGCTCACGGTCTGTACTTATATTATCGTAAAAGCCGATACATTGGCTTATGGTAGCGATAGAGTTAAAACCGCCGGCTCAGTAGATACTATGAACACATAGAATCAAACAAGGGTGTGGTTCTAAGGTATTACGCACATCTACGAGCAACAATATCCTGAGGTAAAAGTGTGTAACATGACCAGCTTGCTGCCCGTGTTAGCAGCATCCAACTCAACAAACCAAACACACATAGGTATATCGTTGAGTTGTTAAGGTATTCGCAAGCGACCACCAAGGTCATTAAAGGTCATTACAGATAAAGCGGAGTTACTTACCCGAGGCTTAGCTGTGTCTGATATGCTTTGCGCTGCGCCTCCGTATCGACTTCAGTGGACGTGGCTGATTGGAGGGACCTGAGGCGCTCATGTAACATGGCTCGCTGCGCTTGCTGTTCTTGTAGATGTCTCTCTGCCTTTTTCATACTCACCTAAATCACAGTTTACATTTATTTACCACTGGAAGTTTTTAGGAAAATATTTTTTCTTGAAATAAAGGCACAAAGCTCATAAAATAGATCAATTTAACCGATACAAATACTGCACACTTCTTGTAGTATGGAAACTGATTTTCATTAAATGAACAAATACGTTTTTCAAGTTTATTAAATGCTGAAGTTTTATGAAGGCAAACACACTAGGCAATATGTAGCACGATATCACTCGGTGTGGCACCAATCTGCGCTGGAAATCGCCCAGAATATTGATGCTGAGCGATAACGCTCATTTCGATTGGTTGCTTTTTCCCAAAATGCAATGCTCTGACTGCTAATTTCTTTGTTTCAATGTTCACCAACGTACAGCAACAACATAATGCTATTATGTCACAATTGAAATATCACCAAAATGAACACTGAATTGTTCAGAGATTTAGTAAGAAAACACCCAGTCCTTTACAAAACAAAAATTAAGAAGACATCTAGTTGAAAACCAACATTTGGGGTTAAATCTTTGCGTATGTTGATCATCTTGAAAATGGTCAATATTTATTATATTAAAAAAAAATTATAAGCTGAATTATATATAACATTGTTAGGTGTTATTGTTAAAGATACAATAATCCTTTTTTCTTATGTCTACTTGTAGTGTACAATTTGTGAATGCGAGATATGCCTAATAAGAAGAGCAGAAGTTGTTTACGTAGTTGTCTAGAAGACGCCACGTGAATCGCACAAGTGTGTTTAGGCGCACAACAGCGATATCTCCACACTCCTCATGACGCCCGTGATAATATCGCCTTGTGTGTTTGCGCCTTAAGACATTTCTTTCTGTTGTTTAAGTCCTATAAGTCAGTACCCATAGCCCTTACCATCATGTCAAACTCGTCAATGACAAGGGCCTTAACCCTCGCCCCAACGCCAACCAAATCCTTCTCAGCTGTTTCGATGTTTCCTTCTCTCAACCGCTTTTCCCTCTATAAGAGCCTTTTCAGCCATCGGTTAGTCTGAAATAATGAAATATCAGTATCAGAGAGCTGCTTAGAGGTTGACTTTGTTGTAGCTTATTTTGTTCTAAATTTTGTTCTACCTTCAGTATTAGTATGAGTCCAAATCTCCTTATATATATGGATAGTCTTCACTTCAGTTGTGTTTGTCATTAGGTGCAGAGGACTCTGGTTAGCTGGTGCTATAGTGTTATTCACCGTCTATGTGAGTGTCGATGCCGATAGGTGGGAGGTAGTCTAGTTATGGTCAGGTTATGGTTCTACAACAAAGCTAATCCAATGCTATAGTTCATGTAACGATGCCTCATATATATACGCTACTGTACGTACACCTCCAACCAACCCTCTAAAGTCTGGGTTGGGGTTAGAATAGCAGTCTAGACAAGATATTATGATGCAATATACATATTGATTGATCAATTATTAGTATACAATTAATGATGTTGCTTCCTTAGTTGCTAGACATGAAATGAATATAACTATAAAGCTACTTCTACAGCTGTATATAAATGGATAGACTGAATAGGAGTTGTGTTCCTACTATAGTGTTGCTATGGACTGAGTAAGTAATTCCCAACTCCACAATCAAATGGTAAGAATATTGTACACGTATGCGGCATGTAAGCAATGGTTGTTGATGCATACTTGTTTCCGTTAGTGGGAGATAATATATGCTGTAGGAATGTATTGTAGCTGCTAAGTTTCCTACCTATTAACTAATCTCTTGACATTTACGTTTGTGGGAACATTGCTAATATACAGCTATTTCAAAAACATGATTTTCAGCTATAACATCTTGCAACAAAATTCACATTACAGTTTTTGGTATCAAAAGATTCACAATTTCTTACTCTGCTGTTTTGTAGGTGCAAAATATGTGAAAATGTGATTACAAGCTCTTAAAAGCTCAAAAACGAAAAGCTACCATAGACTGGAATCTCTTTATTTCGATGACGCAATCACGAAATTTGGTTATCGTCTTGTTACGCATGTTCTCACGTAAATTGAAAGGCCAATAAAAAGCTCAATATAAAACTTATCGTAGTACTAGTTTATGACACACACTTTGGGTTTTACCGAAAACTCCGTATCAAATATAGATGCTCGCTACTTTACAGTTTTGTTTCAGCATTATTCAATTGTCAAGTCGTAATCTGATCATGTGACCCAATACTTCGCAAATAATTTTTGCAGCACTTTTCGATTATCACAGGTGACCAACAGGCTCATCATGATTATCAGACAATGATAGGTACTCCTTCGAGCTAAGGTTAAAAAGTTTAACAATTTTTACGGTAAGTTATAAGATATCAGTGCTAAAAGTGACAGCATTACAATGACGATAAAATAGACGCGTAAGATCAATAGACATGGTTTTATTGAATGGGTAAAGTATATTTGTGAAAATATTTTGACAAATGAGGTTGCAAAAAAGTGTAAACAGAAACCATCTCTCACAACTACATCACATTGGAGCCGTTTTGGAAAGAGAATCCAAACTACGGCGGTCTCGTGTGGCTGCGATTTTCTGTTCATTTTTGAGCTGTTAAGAGCTTGTAACACGTGTAGCTTTCCAAATATTTTGCACCTACCAGACAACAAAGTAAGACAAGGTGAATCTTTTCATATCAAATAACGGTAATGTGAATTTAGTTGCAAGTCAACCTTAAAGATGTCTCTCTTATCTATTATATGTGTCTATGGCAGGAAAATGGGACTTTAAAAGAATCATCTTATATATAGAGTTATACACCCTTTTGAGTAGCGATATGCTGAAGGCTGGTTGATATGAAGCAACTCATAGTTCAATATTCTAGAATAATTCCAAAAAATTTTGTCATCTGAATCATAGAGTTATCTTCCCCTAGAGTGATAACAACACAAACGTTTCCGGTGCCAACAAGGAGTGTTTAGGCCATTAAGTATTTTTTCTTTTCAATGTTTTGACTCCGATTATACACAGGCATGCAGGCCGTTTCATTTTTTATCTTTTCCTTTTTTAATAATAAAATTTTTTTATGTACATTATGGGCATTTTATAGACCATTTTATATGTGGCTATCATTTTCATATTATATGCAAAATGATTCAATTCAACGAAAAAATATATGAATTATAACTCTTTTTGATGTATTCTTCATTTCTTTGGAAGAAGTTTTTGCTGGCTTCAAGTTCAATGGCATTCTTGTTTTTTTGCATTGCTGAGTTTTTCAATGCTTCCCATTCTTAGCTAGAAGTTAGTAAACAGGTTTCTGCTTCATTTTTGAACTCTGCATATTTGCTGTCTCACTTTGTCCGCTCTGTCCAATACTATGTACCATTTATTTTATCCATTTATGAAGGAGTTTTTGGATGACTATTATTCAGACCAGTACATGTAGCTTTCATTATCGGAATCACAAGAGTATAGCTATCAGTTTGATGTAGTGTTTTGGAGACTTTCAATTAAGGATGTAAAAACCAGAATATCTTTCACTACCTTTTAGTACCGCTAGTTCTATTTATAGTGAGAGAACTTTACTACAGTCTCTGCTTTTAGTCTGCAGCAGCTAGTACTATTAATGGATGTATCCTATACCATCCTATCCTTGTACTATACCAGATTTTTTCAGTTATGCGTTTTACATTTGTGGTAGTTGTTCTTACTCCATGTTAAGTTTTGTAATCTGCTCACGAATCTTAGCATTAGCCATCTCTGGTACTAATCCTAAGATGTCTAAATCACGAACCTTTAGTAGATTTCTTGATGCCGTTCTTACTACATAGACAAGGTTCTCGCATTGCTTTTGGTTTCCAGTTTCGACACTGAAGTAGAGTTGCCTTCATCAGCAGCAATACTTTGTTTCCTACTCACTTTGCCAATCTGTGGGTATAATTTTGGCACTTACAAGATTGAAATGTATGCGAGAAAGAAATCAGTCAACTATCAAAATAAAAAATTGGTCAAATAATAATTAAAATCGAAATAGGTATTGTGTTCTTGTGCGGCCCATTACCGCTTGCATCACATACCCGTACCGGTCCATGCGTCATTACCCCTTGCTTATTCCGCATGTTTTAATGAGTTTGGTGACCAAATTCAGAGTTGTTCGACCAGCAAGGATGTTCAACATGCTTATTATTGTTATCTATCGAAAATTTTTGCTTGTTCAGTGGTACACTTACTTATTCTACATATCCTTTGAGTACAAACAAATGTATTGTAGAAAAAAAGTGTGCCAACATTAATCTCATCAATCAAGGTAAATAAGAAAGTTTGTAACCAAAAATGCACAAACAAATCTCAAATGACACAAAGTTGCTTTTGGGCCACAACTACTGTAGATAATTAACCCTTTGACCAGGTAAAAGCCCCCCAAGAATAACCGAAACTCGTGTAATTTATTTTTTGAAAATTTAATAAAATCGATATTTTATGAACATGCATAGATGCATAGCTCAAATCTTAAATTTATTTCTATGAACAAAAGATTTTGTACAGAAACATTCATTTATATATCTACTACTCAAAAAAAAGTACAACCATGTGCAATTGTCCCTGTATGAACTGCTTGGAAGCATTTTTTTCGGTAGAGTCAAACGCAATAACGTAGCCGTGCGAGCCACCATAACAATCATTTTCTCTGTATATTCCAAGTATATTAAAAGTCCAAAAAGTTTACATCACTTCTATCATTTGAATTATTTTATTCTGATCACACAAAAAATCACTTACAATCGCAGGATCAAATAATCTTTTATTTTACTGTTCTGAAAGTCGAGCCGATGTTGACTGGTTTTTCCAACTTTTATTCTTTTCCATGGAGGCACGATTTGTTTAGCTTTTATCACAAAGCTATGCCTCTCGGATAATCGTTTCAAATTGTATATTGTAAATCATCGACCTATATCTTGTTGATGATATTTGAAACTTACTAGTGTTCATAACCTTTGTTTAACCTTACTAGGCAACAGCTTTATAAACGTCTACCGAAAGGGACATAAATGTCGTTTCCACACGCAACCGGTGAACAAAATTTTGGTCGTTTCCCCAGCCAAAAGGTTAAATAACGTTTATAATCCTAAACCTTTTACAGCATCCGTAAAAGTAATGGCAAAAGCTTGTTCGCCTAAAAAGAATAACATATTCAGAAAGAAGCTACATAAATTTAACATGTTAGTATGTTTTATGTATCTGAACAAAAACATAGGTTCAGTATATGTACTTGTTCAGCTACACAGATGTAGAGGAGGGAACGGAGGTAGATATAGCAGTCTCTGTACTTGTCTGTTCATTCTACAATTGATAAGAAAACAGAATATAGTACAAAAAAAAAGAACTTTTCTATCCAAGTCAAGTTGAATCGTTGGCAGACGCAGGCAGATGCTTATCATAACATTCAGGCAAGGATTCAACTTGCACACGCATGATGGTCCGCACTTCACTTGCCTAATGTAACATCCGCACAGCTTGTTTCTGCAGTTCGTGGTGAAGACATTTTTTTTTTATCTTTGGTGTTTCTTGCCAGCTCAAATCATAGATCTGTGATAAACGTAGAAAAGATTACTGAACGTAACAGCACTTTGCTGACTAATAAATAGCTGCTACAATTGACATTTCTAAAATAATGATCTTGCCTCACGCGACAAACTTGCGTGTGCAGCGCGGTTTTAGTTGAAACATTTAAGATGTTCTCAGCAGACGATATTGATCTGTGTAAAGATCACAAATTTACACAAAACAACTATGAAGAAAGATAATTTTATATCTGTACTATTACATTGCTTTTCAACCACATCATGTAGTAATTTATTTGGCTAATCGAGTACAATTTTTGCGACTTGGACATCTTGAACAGCACTGATTTTGCCATTCGGAACACAAGACAAAGCACCAAGGTAGTTTTAGCTTTGATCATCAGAAGACATTTTTATAAGTCATGTTGGTATACCACATCACCAAAGGCTAAACTATACAAATAATATTGTTAGTTTTGAACTCATTTCAGTTTAAAGTTACAGAAATAATCTCAATTGTAAATGATGGTATGGATTTTAATAAAGTCGAATGCCCAGCCTGTTGGCTACAGCTGAGCATTTTAATCAACAAGCTGGTACGACGATGTAAACTACAATAAAGTCACAAAACTCATCAAAAATATTTGTTCCTGATTTCAGACACCTTGGTTAATCTATTGCAGGCTTTGGTATTCATCAACAAGATATACTACAACAATTACAGACAAGTCTTTATTTAGCTCAATAATATTCTTGTTATTCTGAAGCCTGTTTCTACAATTCTGCCATACTCATATAGGCTAGTTTCACACGAAGTGAATGTCTTTGTTTGTATCTAATGAGCTCTTTCGCAGTGAGTGCTGTCTGGTGATCAGGTCTTCTTTAGCAGTTTTTGTTCTTTAACATCCTGAATTTCCATTAAGTTAGATTCAGTAGATGTTGTTTACATGTTTTCCTAGCATACGTTTCACAGTGTGCTGCAGAATGGGTGAACGAGTATTAAAGATTGTAAAATTTATTTTCCATTTTTTAGAATTGGATGTTAATGCTGAAGTGTTCGCTGACTTTCGCTAGGCCATATTCACTCTCTCAATAGGAAGGAAATAGTATTCAGCAGGCAAGAATAGGCCTAGACATTCTAGCATTTCCGGCTGTAGTGGCTTGCTGTTGAGTAAGTATATTTATCATGGCCTGCCACAGTGAGAGGCTGCCACACAGAGGCTGCCACAGTGAGAGGCTGCCACAGTGAGAGGCTGCCACAGTGAGAGGCTGCCACAGTGCATCACTGGTTTAGCGTATATATATAGTGCTTTAATGAATATTGTTTTTAATTCTGTAAAGGTGTCCAGTTCACCCTTCCTACTTGCATGAGGTTGAGAGTTTACCGGTTGCGGCCCGCCTGATCTACGTATAGGCGGTACTAAGTTACATGTATTACTAGTATTAGGCTCATATTGCCTGACCTAACCAACTAGATGATATCCTTGCTGTTTCAAGTTTTATCTTTTACCTTTTTTAACAGTTTGTACCTTAAATGGCTTTATTCAATAAGTCTCATTATTTTCTGTGTCTGCAGCAAATTTGATATACATGTACATGTATATGCAGCTATTGTTTTCATATTATATACAAGGAAGAATATTGCTTGTGAGAAATATTTCTTGAATTTCTCATACTGAGTGCCTCTGGTTTCTGTTGCAAGTTGGTTAATAAGTGATTTAGCCAATCTTCAATTTTTTTTCGAAATTTGGCTCCCAACACTTTGAGCCCTTAGCCCTTGCTTATTCCGCATGTTTTAATGAGTTTGGTGACAAAATTCAGAGTTGTTCAGCCAGCAAGGTTGTTCAACATGCTTATTATTGTTATCCATTGCAAACGTTTCCTTGTTCAGTAGTATACTTACGCTGCATATCCATTGAGTGGCATTGAGTAACAACAAATGCTTTGTAGAAAAAATGTGTCAACATTAATCTCATCAATAAGTCGTTAATAGGTCTTTGATTGGAACCATAGACCTATTAACTACTACCATGCTGTATAGTTAATAGGTCTATGATTTGAACATGCTCCAATGAAAGTATGCTTGACATATTTCCATGAAAACAATAAACCTCTCATGACTCTAGAACAAGCAGTTTTTTACCTTTATTATCGTCATCGTATCACATCATATCAGGGAGTTGTCTTTCATCCGATCTTTGGAATAATACCATCAAAGCCCCCTCTATGATTGTTACACGGTCCTTTAAATCCCATGGTTGAATAAATCTTTCTTCTGTTTGCTAGCCAATACAAGGTGCTTCCTGCCACACTAGCAATAAGACATGACAGTTTGATATTTAAATTGGTTCAGCAGCTGATAGTTTTGTATAAAGAAAGAGGAGACAACTCCAGCTCAACTCTTGCAGTTAAACTCTGATTAACAGTTTTATTACTTTTACTAAATCCCTAAAGATAAATTATATTTCATAATCTATATTAGAACTATTTGTAAAATTAGTGATAATTATTAAATTTTTAAAATCTTATGGATTAAACACTCATACAATCTTTAGCGATTACATTCATTTTAATAAGGCATGAACAAATTATTTGGTATGAAATTGAAAATTTGATAGATTGGCAATAAATATGAAGTACTTAAGCGTATCTACAGAATTAGTAACAAATGTGACATCTGGGTTGATTTGATGAATTGTATTTCAACAGCTCCAGAACTTCTGAAAACTGCCAACTTTGAAACATTATGTGATGTAGTGATGGATTTTGTCTTTGAAATAAAAATATATTTATAACTAGAAATTCCACTGTCATACAGCCCACGACCAAAGTGATATTGGAAAAAAAGAAAGGGTACTGGTGGTTGAGAAATGCAATATTAGCAGTCAAATGGCAATGCAATAGGATAACTGCAATGGTAGCTGTAATGCACTGGGTGTAGGTGTTATTATATACAACAAATAGCAATAATGAAAGGAAAAGGTTATATATGTTTTTATCTCTCCCCTGCAATAGAAGAAATGCAATATTGGCCAGTATTACAAGTAAAATGCACTGACATTATTAGAATAACTAATATTATTAATATAGTAATAATATAAAACTAATGCACAATTTTGTTTACATTTCAAAACGTCATAGCTAACAATATCACGAAGTTGTGATATTTATATAGATTTTTATAAAATCTGTACTACGTAGTCATCGTTCTGTTGTCATCCAAACTTATAATTAATTATTGTAATAATCTCATAAGAACCGTTAGAAAAAATATCATCGTCATTTCTTTTACTTACACTGCGTTGGACATCAGTTAGAATTCCAAAGTACTCAAAAGTTTTCAAAATGTCAGTTACTTTGAAATCGGCAAAAATGAAACAATTTCAGTACTCCTACGTTAATTACAGAAACCTTCGGCAATGCTATAGACTGGTGAAATGTGCACATTATTTCTTTCGAGAAATGCGCACGACTTAATCGTTCTATTCCCTGTCGCTCGGCGTTTCAATTTCCGGTCTTAACTTTGATAAAAGTGAGGATTAGCAAGTTGTAATAACGATTTTCAGCCAAATAAATCTGTCTATTTATGTATAATCCGATCAGATGGGTTAGTTTTAGGAATTTTCGGTAACCTTTCAAAGGCTCGGTAACATTTTTAAATAGGTTTATATGCGTTTTGTATCAATATTATGCTTAAACAACTTTACAGAAAAATAGCTAAATTTGTTGATAAGACTTTATTACAAGGGTTTGGTGACAGCCGTTAACGGATAATTTTTGAGAGTTGTGTGCACATGTGCATCTATCATAAATCTCCCAAACCAATCGCTTCGGTCGTGTTTGGTCGTGGGATAATTCTCCCAATCAATCGTTTCACTCTTGTTTTGTTGTGGGTCTACTTGTCTCTAGTTTTCGTAATCGGTTGTTTCATTCTCAATCTGCAGTAAACACAAAAAAGAAAAAATATATTAACGAGTGTTAAGGAAGTACAAAAACAATAGCTGAAGTATTTAATGAAAGCGATCAGTTTTTAAACAAAATAAATAACTAATGCAGTTGATTATGAAAAAACGTATCTGCACTGCAAATCAAATACCATAATGTCCAGATCAGAATCATGATCGTCCTCGAGTTCGGTATTAGAGATCGATGGAGTTGATTTTAATGTAAAAAGACTAGGAGAGCCTTTTTGCGATGCTGAAGCCATGCCGAATAACTTGTGAAAACCTTGAATAATTTTGTAAAGTTTGAAACAATGGCAATAAAGCTCGAAGCCTGGCGATGATTTTAAAGAAGTTTTGGAACTCGGCTACGTTTAGTACTTCTGCCTAGTGGCTATTTTCGCGATGACGCCATTCTGTATATCTTAAGACAACCTCGAATAATTTTGTAAATAAATGTGATGCATTGGCAATGATGTTAGCTCAAAGCTCAGGCAATGATTTAAAAAATGTTTTGGAACTCAATTACGTTTAGTATTTATATTAAAAACTAGGCTAGCGACTAGTTTTCATAGCTAACAATATCACAAAGTTGTGATATTTGTATAGATTTTTAGAAAATCTGTACTACATAGTCATTGTTCCGTAGTCATCCAAACTTATAATTAATTATTGTAATAATCTCATAGGAAACGTTAAAAAAATATCATCGCCATTTGCTTTACTGACACTGCGTTGGACATCAGTTAGAATGCGAAAGTATTCAAATATGTTGGCAAATGAAATTGAAAATGAAAAAATTGAAATCGGCAAGAATGAAACGATTTCTGTACTCCTATGTTAATTGCCGAAACCTTCGGCAATTCGACAATGCTATAGACTGGTGAAAAGTGCACGTTTTTTCGTGAAACGCGCAAGACTTTATCGTTCTATTCTCTGTCGCCCGGCGTTTCAATTTCTGGTCTTAACTTTTATTAATCCAAGTTTTTCAAGCGTTTTGTGGCGACTTTCGTCCAAAAAAATCTGTCTATTTGTGTAGAATCCGATCAGATGGGTTAGTTTTAGAAATTTGCGGTAACCTTTCAAAGGCTTGGTAACATATTTAAATAGGTTTATATGCGTTTTGTATCATTATTATACTTGAACGACTTAACCGAAAAATAGTTAAATTTGTTGATAGGATTTCGTTGCAAGGGTTTGGTGACGGCCGTTAACGGATAATTTTTCGGGAGTTGTGTGCACATGTGCATTTATCATAATTCTCCGAATCAATCGTTTCACTCTTGTTTGGTCGTGGGATAATTCTCCCAATCAATCGTTTCACTCTTGTTTGGTCGTGGGATTAATTTTTAAGCATTGCATAATTATAACATATTATGATAATGATTAAAATAGATTATAGAAAATTATGAGTGTTCATGGTGTTGCAACACAAAATCCAAAGGATCATTTAGATCAGCAATCCCAACATATCTGAGCTTACATAAGACAAAAATGCTCTATATTTTTAAGATTCTATTTTATTGTACAAGCAGCTTAACATAATTATTTTAAATAATCAGCACTAGTCGAAATGACATCATCACTTATCGTGCACTTGATGAGCTACCAACTTCCCTTGTACTAGCGCTTAACAATCACTCCTTGAGTTCCCATTGAGCTGCGTTACGTATTTTCTAGCTGCTAGTGAGAGGTTCATTTACGCTCTACTGCTGAAAATACTCCATATATTGTGATTCAGAAATCACTTACCATATAGTTATTACTCAGATCAGTTGAGGTAAGTACAATACAAATTATGGGTTCATAATATATTGAGTTTTGAGTAGATATGTTACCTTATTCAATAAATTATCCAGTACATGACTGCAATCTACAATTTCAAAAACGGAGAATTGATCTCCTTTCTTTCAATATCTGTTTATAATAATATAAGTGAGGAGAATCAAACTGGAATAGTTGACGAGTTGGAAAAATGCTGAAAATATTGTCGGACAAATTTTTAACATCGCATTTATTTTTTCCTCATAATATTAACTATAAAATCATATTATTTATACTGCTAAAGAGTTGAATATCAAAAGCGGATACTTAATATATTGTTATATCAAAAGAGGATACTAAATATAATGTTTGTGAGCTGCTGTTTTTATAGGTTTAGACATATTTCATTGTTTACTCAATCTCTATACTCTTAAACCTAAGGTCGTGCTGCAACCAGCTGACCCGAGTGAGAGAAGGCCAGCTGACCCGAGTGAGAGAAGGCCAGCTGACCCGAGTGAGAGAAGGCCAGCTGACCCGAGTGAGAGAAGGCCAGCTGCCTTGCGTAGAAAGGAGCAGTTGAAGTACAGAGAGAGTCATTGGGTGCCACTGAGGATGATGGTACAAAATTAGCTAGCAAAGTTTCTTTCAAAAAAGAAACAGTCTTGTTAGCTGCCATTCAAGCCCAATAACTTGATCAAGTAGGAGAATTACTTAAACAAGGCGTTGATGTAAACACAACAAACTGCTTGGATATCACCGGCGTTCACCTGGTATGTTTGTTTTGCTATTTCTACCTACCTCCACCTAAACATTGTATTTAGGTGAATATTGTAGTTGACTTTAATGATGTAAAAAGTTTCAGAGCATATGCCTTATTTAATCAAGTAGGGTAGTTGTGTGCCAGAAAATGACGATGGCACACATGACAGTTGTGATGACATGTAGACTGATGAAAACAGTAGCCATGATGTTTTATTAATTTTCACCGAATACAATAAATAACTGTTTGTTAGTCTACTTCGCGCTGCTCTTCAGCATTTCAATATCAATACACTGAATTGAGTTTCCTGACTTGGCCAACAACAATATCTTTGAAAAACTTGGGACACCTTTCTTGATAATATATTATTCAAGGCCTTCGTGAATTCAATTACAAAAATCTTAGTTCAAAAATAAAACTTAGTTAGGCTGTCCATAGGCAGAAATGATGCAGCTCCGTGAGCTTTACACAAGCCACCTGCTAGGCTGATGGTAATTGAAGATAAGAGTTCTCTCGAACCATTGGTGGGCACACTTCACAGAGAAGTGGCAGCTTTAAAACTGCTTATAAAGAAACAAGCAAATAACAACAATGCAATACTAAGATTCAATCCACAGTAAAACAAGAGAGCGAGACAGTGTATACCAAAAGCAAGGGTACCCTAGCTTTCACAGGCAATTGAAGCCTGGTGAAAACTAAAGGTTTCTCAACGAGACTAACAATTCCTCTAGACAGAAAAGATAACTTAAACAACAAAACTAGGACCAACAGTAATAATTAGTAAGTAATAGTAGTAATGATTTAAAGAGCTACGGAATAATCGATATAAAAAGGGTTAGATGTTTAACAAGTGCTATAACAAAGGCAAAGAAGCTTGCAGAAATGCATGTTTTAATTAGACTTCCTATCTCTATCTTGCTTCTACAAAGCTATGGCTCCTGATTCACACTCCAGTTTATACTGAGCAGCTCTCTAGTGAATGACTTAGGCTAGAGACGATTATAGAGATGGACAAGATAACGATAGCGATATTCGGCAGTTGTCTTCTCAATCATATAAATCGATCATACAAAGTGAAACTGCCCTATCGTGTTATCTATCCTAACGGCAGTTTCTTTTTCTTATCGATAGTTCACGCCTCAATATATTGTTTGTCAAATTTTTTGCTGCAAATAGTTTTTTTCTGCAGTTCATCTTTTTTATTCATGGATCTTTGATATCATGATTGTTGTGGCTGTGATTTGGTTGCTGAATCAAAGGTATTTTCTTTATCCTAATAAATGCTGACTCAAGCCTAAGCACCTAACTGAATCTTTTGAACACTATTTTTTCATGCACACAGTCTTATCATTTCACTATATCTTATGTCATGACAATCCTTGTTCCCTTGATAATTATTGAGATTTTTCCATTCTTTTCTGTTAACTCAAGTTTTTTTTACTCAACCCGTATTCCCAGTCCCCACCACTCAACCAGTGCTTGCCAGATCTAATAGATGACTAACTGGTCAGAGGATTGAAAAAGAAATTAAACTGCTTAGAAATATTTGATTGTATATTTTAAAACCATAGATTGACTTGACTAAATTTAACTGTTTAAAACAATATATAATAATTTAATATAATAATTTAAGAAATAAATTGTGGAAAACAATAGGTAAGTTAATAACATAATCTTATAATAATAAATTTAATTACTATAAAATGATATTTATATAAGAATGAAATTTAATATAAGCTATATAATTCTTATTATTATCAAACAATCCTCGTTTGATTTAGTTATTATAACTATGTTATTAATTTATTTTTTATTAATAAATAATATTATTAAAAATATTATGACTTAATGCTAAGTGTTAATATGAGAATGAAGTGTGGTCCCTGGTCTCTCTTTACTGATAATTTATAGCAAAATTAAAAACCAACAACAGCCAGGTTATGAGCGATGCTTGACGCATTTATTCTATCCATGTATCATAATTTGTAAACTGGCATTGATGAGTTGTTGAATGTCCTGAGTGACTTTCTTTAGCAGAATGGCTGACAATCTAGATCATGATTATGTCGTCATATTCAATGATGAGAATGAAGATGTTGTTGCCAATGTCTCCCAGAAAAGGATTCAATCACAGAGTAAATGAAGTTTTGTGTGGGCCTTTTTCACAGACAATCCAGACATATCCAGAAAAGCCCGAGTCATTTGTGATCTGTGGAAACCTAAAAAGGAAGTTAAGACCTCTGATTCGTCAACACCTAACTTCAGGACTCACCTGCGCCGCAATCACCCCCTAGAATATACACAACTGGAATCCAAGAGATCTGCATCATCTGCTCTTGAGGAAGCGCCAGATGTTAAGAAGAAAGCCAGGCAGCCTCTGATCCTCGAATCATTGGAGAGGATGACTAAATACAACACTGAGAGTGGTAAACATAAAGCTATTGTTAAGAAAACTACTCATCTACTCGTCAAACAAATGATTGCCACGTCAGTTGTTGACTTTAATAAATGGAGAAATCTTATGGCAGAACTTGACCCTCGCTATGAATGTCCCGGTATGAAATACTTTTCTGATAAAGCGATACCATCAAAATACTCATCCGTGAAGTAAATCATCGAATGAACTCGAAGAGGTTAAATCATTTAGTTGCACATCAGAAGGCTGGTCAAGCAAAACTAGCAACCCTTATCTGAGCCTGACTGTTCACTGTTTTACACCAGCCTGAGAGTTACGAACATACTGCCTTCGAACTATCCATCTTCCCGAGAGTCATACAGGGCTAGCATTGCTAAGATCATCAAGACTATATCAGAGGAATATGGTCTCTTCCTAAACTGTGTAACAAGCTTCACCACTGACAATGGTTCCAATATGAAAAGTGCTGTGGAGAAACTGTACATCATTCGTATTCCATGTTTCGGCGATATTGTGGAGGGCTGAGATTATATACTCGTTACTGGCAACCTATATATATTGTATCCTTAGAATAGCACGATCGCCTAACCTTCTTGTTGTATTACGTAATCATTTATATATCCTTTTACGCATGCACACACTTATGTAAACCATGTACCCTTTCATAATATCCTTACACACTCCTCTTATGGGCATGAATTGAATAGTGGGCGGAGTAATGCCGCTATATAAGCCAGTGCACGAGTTGCACTGGCGGGCTTGATATAACTTCATGTTGTTGTATGTATGTATTCTGATTATAATAAACAGACTTAACTCTATCCACAAGGACTGATTGCATTTACGCCTGCCTGGGTGACTTGAAGGTTGTAAAAGGCAGGATGCGATCTGACTCCAGACCGAACTGCCAGGGTGGATCTAAGGAAGGCTAGGGGTTGGTCTACGCTTTAACTAGGTCAGATCGGATATGCAATATCATAAGGGATCAGGCCCTAGAGCGAGCTACTAGAGGACCTAGACTAGCCAACGATAGAGACACAGAGGGCAGGCTACATTGGTTTCGAGGTAGGCCTGACTGCTGGGTGTTGGTCATGGACTAGCCTGACCATCGAGTGTGTCAGGCTAAGGGGGCACTCGGAGTTCAGGCTGCGTCCACCTGCTAGTGCAGTAAAGCTGGCTCAGCTACCGGGGCCAGACCTTTACAATATACATGTATTACACAATTCAATCAACTTCTCAATAAAGGACAAATCAAATATTCAGGATACGCTTCGAGTCTGTAGTAAGGAAAACATGATCCATTGCTTATGTGCTTGTCATCAAAACCCAATTTATATCTTATCTTATATAATGACAAATTCATCAATTATATTACCCTTTTCTTAACTGAATTACTGAACTATCAAGCTACAATCTAGTAATAAGACATACACTGAACTGTTACCAAAATATAACCATCAAATTTTATTTAAATTTCAAAGTTGAAGAGCGAGATGGCCAAGAAACAGAATGAGTTGAGCTTACTTATCAAAAAACTGATTGGAGAGTGTAATACGAGATGGGGATCAAAGTTTTATATGGTGAAAAGAAATCATGACATTATAATACCAATTCGGATTCAATTCCTACTACTTTATGTATACAATCTCCTTTTTCTCAAGACATTGAATTACGAATCGCTTGATAAAATCAATGTAGCATAACCGAATACATCGTTTAATTGCCTTCTCCAATGATCAAACATTTATCGCACACCTCTTTTTTCACTAACAGATAGAAAGTATGCAGATTTTGTGCCAAGTCATGGAACTGTTCTGGTCATGGAAATGTTTGTTCAGGCAATGGAACCATTCCACCAGCTCACTAATGCTATGTTGGCGGAAAAGAGTGTAAGTATATTTAATGTCTGGAGACTTCTAAAACATATAAAGCAAGTCTGCGCCACAGTGTTTTCATCAGAGGAGCTGACAGATGAGTTTTTTTAAATACGGTTTTTGTTGTATTCACACTGTAATGTTTTTTATTCCAGTACTGAGTTTACAATGAATTGGTAAGAGACATCCCGAATATATATATGTATAGATAGCTGTTTGCAAAAGTATTATCCTGGAATTATACATTAAGCAAGTAAAAGTAATCTGTAATTATTCCATAAATAACCAGTTATGTATAATGACATAGCCAATATCATTTGCTATGTAATGCACTGGCTATCCATTGTAACGTCCCAACAGTTTTAAACACCACTTTTAAATACGGTTCATTTACCAGCTGGTTCCAGAATCTAATTGAAGCTATTAATTACTCAGGATGTTCGATATATTTTGTTTGTATGGCAGGTACGAAAAAGATGAGAAATATGGCACTGCTGTAGCCAAGACCTTGAAGATCTGCTCTTTTCTGGACCCTACATTCTTTGAAGCTGATGACAAAATCCTGAACAAAACATGTTGTTACAGAAGCAGTGGCTCTTGGTAAAAAATCTAATATTTTTTATCGTTGGGGCTGGGCAATGAAACTTGTGTTTAGCGTGTTGAGATGTCAACATCCTGTCGAGCTGTGCAAAATTAAGGTTATGTTGATTCCTGGAAATCAAATGCTCTGATTGCTCACATTAGAAAACTAGTAAACTTATCAGTGACTGAATGAGATTTTATAACAACGCATGTTTTTTTCCAGAAAGCTCGCTGACAGACGATGTTGAAACAGAGATAATCTGTCGCAGCAACACCTCTACTTAAACCATGACCATCTACCTCAAATCCAAGTACCAGCTCCAACACTAGCTTGATCGATCTCCTTATGGGATGTGATAATGCTGTTGAGAGCATTGAAGAAGATGCAACAAGCTGGGCTGAGAAAGAGGTAGATAGCAAAGTCATAAATCATGATGACCACAGTCATTAATTTTCCAGATGCTCGTTGAACAGAACCAAAAGGCTGTAATACTCTTAGGCTATCTGTATCGCCCCAGTACAAGTACTGACTATTGTATGCTTTTGGTCTAAACCACATTTTATGTTTATTAACCTCGCTTTGATGTGAAGGTTCAGCACAATATCTCAAGTATTTTTGTTTTTTATTGTTTGTTATTATTACTTGTATTCTAGATTGACTACTACATACAGATCACACCAAGCCTGATCAACAAGGCAGACAAAGTTCACATCTGATGGAGTGATAAAAGCGATCAGTTTCCGATGCTTGAAAGGGTTGCCAGAAAATTCTTGACAATCAAAGCCACATCAACCGCTAGTAGAAGAGAAGACAACTCCCAAAGATAGGATATTAGCATATCAGTATTTATCGCCCATCCCTAGATGATTACCACAATGGTTTATTAGATCTGAGCAACTAAATGAAGACCAACTTCAAGTATGTACCCAAAAAGGTTGGGTAAATCCTGCTTGTCTAATAAAATACTACTGGGTATTGAAGAACATTTTTAGAGTTCAAGGCTGACTTCAATGAAAAACTTAATATATACCCTCTCCTGAAAAGTTGAACAGTAGATGAAAGAGCATGTTATAAAACTTACAAGTCTGTAGAAATTTATGAAGATTATAATCAAGCCATTGAATCGGAGAATTATTACCTACCCTGTCATACACGCAAAATGTGTGTAGTAAGGCATTTTCAAGGTTTGAAGAATTTGTATCTGTGGGAAATTTGTTGTTCTATCAATCATCTCAACTGTACGATAAAACTATAACTGAGTTTGTGCTTTAGCTTCACCACAGAAGAGTGATTAATTAGAAATCCTTAATACATCGAATAGTATAGTAACAGTAATAGTAACGATCGCCCAAAACGGGTTGAAATGAAAAGATACATGTCTAAAATATAGTTATTCAAGTCCTCACATGTGTTATTTTACTTTAAAAGTATTTAATTTGATAGAAAAACAAACACAGACCAATAGCAAGTTCTTTTGTTCACATAAAAGCATAAAATTCGATTCGGGGAAAAAGGCTTAGTATCTTACTGAGTAAAAAAAAAACATTGAAGAACGTTTGATAACGATCGCCCCAAAACAAGAAATGAGAAGATACATGTCTAAAATGTAGTTATTCAAGTCGTCACATGTGTTCTTTTACGTTATAAAGTATTTAATTGAATAGAAAAATGAACACAGCCCAGTAGTAAGTCTTAATACGTAGTGCGTACGATATCGACATTAATGTCGCACCACCCACTAGGATCGATATCGCCATACGACATTAATGTCCCACCACCTGTAAAAGGGTTAAGTCTGACAAGGCAACCGATGGGAACAGCTATTATTGGCCAATCTAGGTTTATATATCTATGGCTTTATCACAGAAGAGTGATTAATTAGAAATCCTTAATATATTGAATAGTATATGATACTGCGTTGGTTGAGACACTTTAAAAGATCTCAATCACTGACAGTCTAATGAGTTGATTCGTCTTAAATATTTAAAAAACAATCCTTTGCAATAAAATAAGGTTGTTTCAGTAGAAGTTGTTTAGTAGTATTATATACATGTAAGCTATAATAATATCTCCAGAAAATTTAAGCCTTCATTAAATCAGCCTTTTTTGCAATACAAAAAGTTTGCAATTATTTTGGCATCTTAGAAGCTGTTAGAGTAATGGTTATATTCGTTTATGGCTATAGGTGAATTAAACAATAAACACTACAATTAACATATTTGTGAATATTGTTCAAAAAATAAAAAGGTATAAAACACAATAAATCATTTACTTCGCCACAGTAGTTAGCAACAGGTAGGTTACTAAAATGCTTTTCATTAATGTAATAATAAAAAAGAACTTTTTACAAGTCCACATAGGTTAATAATGCATTTTCTATTAACTATTAGAAGTGTATTTTTACTAACGATTCTATGTTAATGGTTGGTGTAATCAATCAAATTTAAAATTATTATTCATTATGATTTGATTTTTGTTTACAAACTAACATTCTACTATAATATGCATTTAGGATAATAACCAATTTCAAAGCTTTTCCCTACTTCAATAATAAACAATTTTATATTATGTTTGACGAATGTTATCTTATCTGCGCACTTTACTTCCGGAAACCAGACAATTTTAAAGTTGATAGAATCTAGCTGCCAAAATTGAAACTAATTATATTAATATATATTCTAATTTTACGTAAACCCTTCTACAATCAACCAGTACCAAAGAAAAGAAGCAGCACAAATCCAATTTACTCCAGATTGATAGTATTTAAAAATCATCTAATCTATTCAAATGTAACAGTGAGGTCATGTCTTATCATACACTGCATCTATCATTTTGGATAAAACAACCAAGGTGTTTGACATTCAAAACTGCATTCATTGACAGTTAAACTTATGACGCTCATAGTAATAAATTTTGAAGGAAAGGAATGTACCGATGCTCGTTGTCAGTTTAAAGTCTTGAAGAAACTTCGGATGAAAAAAAATTAATTCAAGAAACAAATAATACATGCTGGAACTGGATGTCACATTTGTACTAAGCATGTCTTAACTTTTCTAGCCCAATGAGTGTGTCCTATTTTGATCTGTGACCTGTTACATAGACACTGTCTATAGTTTTGGCTTAAATCTCAAGAATAGCTCAGAGTAAGAAAAATATTTTATACACTGAATATACAAACAGTGGTGATAAAAAGGAGATGTCATATTAAGAAATTCGATTATTATAAAAACCTAAAATATTAACGGAATATTAACCGATCTGTATAGTAATAATGAAAATCCAGTGCAAATGAGTAATGATAAACACGTAAATTAGACAAAAATCTACCTTTACCTGTTTTAGATACATAAAATGTATAAAGAGGTCATTAAAGGTATCAACGTAAATGAGAGTGCAAGTATTCAAAGACACATTAAGAACCAGTGGGATAAAAACCACATGACAGTTGTGATGACATGTGGGCTGGTGAAGACAGTAGCCATGACGGGATTTACGAAATTTCACTGAAGACAAACATTCAATTACTGTTTGTTAGTCGATTCAGTGCTGCTCTTCAGCATTTCAATATGTTTATCAGACTGAGAAGTATTTGTATTTATATATTATGTTGAATCAACTTATGTATGTAGGTTTTCTGTATACAACGTGACAGTTCTGTGCCACTTGAGATTTGTTTATGTTTTTGGTCACATGAGTCTTATTTACCAAGATTGATGAGATTACTGTTGACAATGTTTTCCCTTTTCCCAGTACATGCGTTGTTAATGGATATGTGGAAACGGCAAGTAATAAACAAATAAACTTTTTAATGAATAACAGTAATAATAAGCATGTTGAATAACCTCTCTCAATTTCATATCAAAACACTAAAAAGGTGTAAACGAGACCTAATGGGCAAAAAAGATTGTGAGCCTAATTTTGGGAAAAAAGCAAGGAGTCATAATTGCCTTTGACCAATTTGCAACAAGGCCAGAGGCACTCAGTAGGAAAAATTCAGCAAATATTCTTGACAGGTAAAAGTGAAACCATTTGTAATTCATTTTTAGCTTACTACGTTTTAAGATTCGTGAGCAGATTACAACTCGACATAGAGTGAGGACAACTGTCGCAAAAGTACGAGGTATAATTAAAAATTTGTTATAGGACCACATCCATTAATAGTACTAGCTGCTACAAACTAAAAGCAGAGACTGTAGTAAAGGTCTCTCACTATAAATAGAACTAGCGGTACTAGAAGGTAGTGAAAGATATTCTGGTTTTTACATCCTTAATTGAAAGTCTTCGAAACACTACATCAAGCTGATAACCATATTCTTGTGATTTCGAAAACGAAAGCTGCTCTGAATAATAGTCACCAAAAAGGTCCTTCAAAAATGGATAAAATAAAAGGTACATAGTATTGGACAGAGCGGACAAAGTGGGACAGCGAATATACAGAATCCAATAAAGGCATAAAAGGAGAAAGAAACTACAAGGTATCAGGGGCCATAGATTTATGTGAGGGAGTTCGAAACAGATTAAGGGAAGGGACGAACTAGTTTGAGATAAACTCAGTATGAGAGATTTAACAGATATTAACAGATTTAACAAATATTTTTCACAAAAGCAAATCTGTGTGCAATCAATCGTTAAAACTTGAAAAAAAGAGGTGAAATATGTAGTTAGTGGGAAGTTGAGAGTGGTAGACAATTCCTACATGACCGTTTACTTGGGTAATTTGGTTATTCAGATGTCAAATTTTATTAATTATTTTAAAATATTCAACTATAAGCTGCTTCATCTTCATATCAACCAGCCTTCAGAAACTCACATTTTGTTATATGTAAGGGTAGATAACGCTACATATAATATGATTCCTTGCAAGTCACGTTTTGACATGTTAAGGTGAAACGATGTATTAACACTGTGTTGTTGGGCAAAATATACTTGCGTATTCAAATTTATGTGAATACATTAGTTGGTCTTTTAAATTTCTTAAATTACAGATCAGAACCTGATGGTCTGGTACAAACACTCTGGGCAGCCTATTGACAGAATCCTTCTCTTTCCTACACATATATTTATAATAGATAAGAGAGACATCCTAGAGGATGTGGGTGAGCACCATATCACATACAAGAGCATTCACGATGGAGTCATTCACGATGGAGTCATTCACGATGGAGTCATTCAAGATGGAGTCATTCAAGATGGAGTCATTCAAGATGGAGTCATTCAAGATGGAGTCATTCAAGATGGAGTCATTCAAGATGGAGTCATTCAAGATGGAGTCATTCACGATGGAGTCATTCAAGATGGAGTCATTCACGATGGAGTCATTCAAGATGGAGTCATTCAAGATGGAGTCATTCAAGATGGAGTCATTCAAGATGGAGTCATTCAAGATGGAGTCATTCAAGATGGAGTCATTCAAGATGGAGTCATTCAAGATGGAGTCATTCAAGATGGAGTCATTCCTGCGGTGATGACCTCAAGCCTTAAACAATTAAGGCTCAGCAATGCGAATCCATCCCAACTGAACTGACATGTATACTGTTGGTACTATGGTTGGTACAGAGGCTAAGTGTTGCTACTTCATATCAACTTTGCTCTCTCAAACCAGAAATAACATAAAAATAGTAATGAAAAAACTTTCAGTTATTCAATTATATCAAAAAAATAAAAACGTTTAGAATAAAGGGAACCTTAAAAAACAACATAGTATAGCTATATTGACACTGGTTCTTACAGCTCAATTGTATTGAGCTGTTCTCCTGTTGAGCAGTAGGCACTCAGCCATGTGCCCTGTCATCCATCACAGCATTAATATTGTTTTGATAGTACAGCGTCATTACCGTATTTTGACAAATAAATTTTTTTTCATTTTCATCACTAAAAAAGCTTATGATGGTTTGTTCAATACTCTAGTGCTTCATAATAGCACAAAATGTGTACTAAATATACTTAATTAATACTAATTTATTGTGGAATTGTTGTATTCAATGATTACTTCAGTCAAATCAGTGTTGCAAACATTCTAAACTGGTATGAGTTGAGTATTCCTGTTTCAGCATCTAGTTACTCTTGCAGATGAACAAGATCATAAGAGCAGAATGAGTCATTTTACTCAACTCTGAATAAGTTTTCACCTTCACCAGAGTTCCACAGTTTTCGGCTATTGTTCTCAAACCATGCATCACGCCAAAACAGGTGGTTTTCTATCTGTTTGAAAAAACAGTGACAAGTGCCTACACTTGCTAGAAAAACAATTCTACCCACTTGGATAAAAAATTAGACCACTACAACTTTGTCATACAGTACTACAACGACCAATTGGCAACTACTGGAAAAAACCCAAAAGACTAAGGTACCCCAGTTGCAACAGCAAAAAACTTAAAGGCACTTTCTTCAAAAGTTGTCCAAACGAAAAAAAACCAAGGAAGACTGGGCTAAGTTTTTGGGTTCACCGAGTTTGTATAAAATCAAGGAGCCTGAAATAAAAAAACCAAAGGAAGCAGAATCTCAACTTAGTGTCAGGACTGTGGTGCAAGACTCTGCGAGGAAGAACGCTTCCAAAAGCATCATACTGAATGTAAAACCGTCAGACTAACATTGGCACTAGCATGTCTGTAGTTGTAAATGCTGTTTTATTCTGTATTGTAAAAGCTATGAATAATAATAATATTAACTAGAAATTCCACTGTCATACAGCCCATGACCAAAGTGATATTGAAAAAAAGAAAGGGTACTGATGGCTGAGAAATGCAATATTAGCAGTCAAATGACACTGCAGTGCAATAGGATAACTGCAATGGTAGCTGTAATGTACTGGGTGTGGGTGTTATTATAAACAACAAACAGCACTAATGAAAGGAAAAGATTATATGTTTATATCTCTCCCCCTGCAATAGGAGAAATGCAATATTGGCCAATATTAGAAGTAAAATGCACTGATATTATTAGAATAACCAATATTATTAATATAGTCATAATATAAAACCAATACACAATCTTGGTTACATTTCAAAACGTCATAGCTAACAATATCAAGAAGTTGTGATATTTATATAGATTTTTAGAAAATCTGTACTACGTAGTCATTGTTCTCTAGTCATCCAAACTTATAATTAAATATTGTAATAATCGTTAAGAATCGTTAGAAGAAAATATCGCCATTTCCTTTACTTACACTGCGTTGGACATCAGTTAGAATACCAAAGTACTCAAAAGTGTCTAAAAAGTCATTTAGTTTGAAATCGGCAAAAATGAAACGATTTCAGTACTCCTACGTTAATTACAGAAACCTTCGGCAATTCGACAATGCTATAGACTAGTGAAATGTGCATGTTATTTTGTCGTGAAATGCACACGACTTAATCGTTCTATTCTCTGTCGCTCGGCGTTTCAATTTCCGGTCTTAATTTTGATAAAAGTATGGCTTAGCAAGTTTTAATAACGATTTTCGGCCAAATAAATCTGTCTATTTGTGTATAATCCGTTCAGATGGGTAAGTTTTAAGATACTGTCGACACTTTTCAAAGATTTGGTAATATATTTAAATAGGTTTATATGTGTTTTGTATCGTTATTATACTGAAACGATTCTACAAAACGATGGTTAAAATTGTTGATGAGATTTCGAAACAAGGGTTTGTGACGTTGTTGATGAATAATCTTCGTAAGTTGTGTGCACATGCATTTATCATAAAAACTCTCAAACTTGGCTCCGTTCGTTTGGTCGTGGGATAACAATAACTTCTGTTACAAAAATTGACCTTAAACTGGATGTAAAGCTCATGCTTTTGGTGTGCACAGATATTTCATATTATTTATATATATTATTATTTTAATTATTATTTACATGGTAATTGCTCAAAGGACTGCTTCTGAATGAGGAAAAGGACAATAATGTTATGCACATGTTGGAGAGCCCTACACCACGGGTACTCCTCTGTATGTTATACCTGCGCTCTACACATTGAGATATCAAATATTTACCCCATGATTTTCTCAGTAAAACTGTCGTGATGTACAGTTTGTCGTTGGATTCTGGTAGGATAACAAATGTCAGAAACATCCAATACCCAAATATCCAACATCTTGGTTAATTTTCCCAATACAAATAAACCACTGGACCGTAACCAGCAAAAGGATGTCTAGTTTAATCAAGCATGGTAACAGGTCTATGCGGAACAGCCTAACAGTCTATGTTCCGCAAGGGCCCATGTTCTGCAAGGCTTTGTGTTTTACACTTTTCTGCATGATCGAGTTAATTTCTTCAAAAAGACAGACAACTTCTAAAACAAATGAAATTATTGTGTTTCAGATTAAAGTTGTTGTTACAAAAGCATGCCATTGGAAAAATACAAATTGCTTTGCTGCACTTGAAAAAGGAAATAAAAAGATCCGAAAAATGAACGTTCGCTAAAAATTGGTTCAGCCTATTGAGAGTGACTCAAGCATTATGCAATATCGTGATTGTTCATTATTTTTTGCAGTTTTCAGTAAAGTTTCCTTTTAACAGGTCCAGCAACCTACATAAAATTTCAATATTGTTGGAAGAAGTCAAGATACCATTAGAGTGGCACCCATGATAACCTACCATTTATGTTTTACTAAGTATAATTGTAAAAGAATAATTCTTATGTCTTCGCAGTTACTTTTGAAAACGTGTTATCTAACTCGAGGCATTTTATAATAATATATTTTCACAACGGTAAAAGAGTCAGCTATACTTGAGAAAAAATACTAATTGTAATTTGTAGTGAGTAAATTAAGGTGTGTGTTCTAGTACAATTGAAGGTACCCATCTCAAATGCAAAGTTTTAGCTGTTAATTGTAAAATGGCATGTTTTATAGCTGTTTGTTTCAACCTAGTTAATTTTCACTTATACAACAACGAAACTGGAATATTGATATTCGCTACAAAAGAAAGCCTTGCCATTGTTAGGAATTCACAGACCATCTATATCGATAGAACTATTAAAGCCACACCATTACCATAACGGCAAATAGTTCCCGTCCAAGCCACTGTTGCCGATACAGTGGTGCCTGCAATATTTTGTTTTGCTGGCTTCAAAAAGTACAACACTCTATAAGGAGGTCGGTATGTTTTGAATAACGATTTCTTGGAAATGAGCAATTTCGATTACCAACTTTTACAGACTAGTGTATTTACAAGGGCCAATGTTATGAAATGAGTTACATTGTGAATCTGATGATATTAAGTTTTATTAAACAAAAGTCATTCAGTACAGAAAACACTCCTATAACATATACCTCCTATAACTTAAAATCTTGAATTCATGTGAAGTTTTTGCTTCGTACTACGTAAAAAAATCCATATAACGTAAAATGTCAAGTCAGACGAGTTTTTAAATTCACTTTGAATGGTAACATATCTCACTGCACTTGCAAAAGAAAAACCTTGTGCGTTACTATCACATATATATAACTTCTGTGACATTCTAGTTCGTCGTGATAAATCGTCAGATTTACCATGCCAAACTATTATCAGCTACCCTATCCTCTGTTGACAACACAGAGAATATGGAAGCTGCGCAAATGTTCATAAATACTTGAAGGGGATCGATTGGTGCAGCATCTGAATGTTGAAGTACCGTCAAAAGTTATATTGTATCCTAACTTTGGCCTTTGCATGATAACAGGGCCCTGCATGATATGCTGATGATAACAGCTTCAGTGTTTGAGTTGAACGATGTATCTAGTAGTATGTACTCTCAATAGAAATGAAAGCTCATTTGCTAATTATTTTTAGCCTCCATTATTGTATTAGGCAATGGATTAGCATAGTGTTCAATCCTTTAGTAAGTTTATTAGCACTCAAATGGCTCTGATGAATAACTCCTGGCAAAAAATTGTAAACCATCATATAATTATTTCACATTACCATACTTTTTGGACTATAAACCACACCCCTATATAAGCCGCATCTGCTTTATTTTCAAAAAACCGATAATAAAATAATACATAGGCCGCACCTTTGTATAGGCCGCAGAACTCAGGACGTTGCCTTTTAATACGGCAGCCACTTTGCTGTTTAAAACGTAACAGTACTTAACGACACTGTTTCGTATTAACTGACGCTTTTTAACCTAGTGTCTAACGGAACAGTGCCGTTAGGCATTGTTCGTTTTTCCTTTTACCGCTAGAGGCGAACTAACCGGAGAATCCAGTTAATGCTCCCTAGCGGTGAGAAAAAAAGCCACAGAATAGCCGCACCCTTATATAAGCCACATGGCTCAAATCATCAGAAAAAAGTAGCAGCTAATAGTCCGAAAAGTACAGTAACGCCTATCATAAAATTTTAGCTACATGTGCCGTAATATGTATGGTGGCTAATTATCAATAGCTTATGTTTTGAATTTTTTTGTAATTTTTTTTAAATTGCTGCTTGTAGTCACAAAGTTTACAGGTTAATAATAACATGTGATGTATATGAAACGGACTGCCTGACTGTGAACAGCTTCATACAATTGTAGATGCTCAAGGTAGTTAAGGGCACTGAAGAATTCAGTGTCCTTGAGGTTGTTTGCGATTTAAATATTAGTCTGCATGAAGCAATAACAGTATGGCCCCTATGTAGAAATATGTGGGTGCTTACTTTCACTTTACCCAAAGTATTTCTTGAAAATTGGCAGTTCTTGGTTTTAAAATGGCACACAAGGCGATTGCAGTGTACAAGAAATCGTACAAAAACTTTCAAGTAATGGATTTCTTTGGTCACATCATGTGATGATCAGGGCATTTGAGAAAATCGTAGTAAATTAGTATGATTGCTTTTATGAAAGTGTGTGCTACTCTGCGGACGGTAAACAAACTGCATAGGCCTATCTATAGAGTAAGGTCTATTCGTAATTTACAGTTGCAAAACTTTGCCTAGTGTTTTCCAAATATATTACTTGTTAAATCTAAAACCGATTAGTGGCAGTACAGAACAACAGTGGTCGCTGTCATATTATGATTAAAGGTGATGTACTAAGCTTGTTTACTAAAAATATATATCATATCTTCACTGATATTTGATACTGGTACTTCTGTGGAGTAACTTATACATTTACATGACAAAATATCATTATTATGAGTATACAGTAGACATGATTTTGTGATAGTTGTAATTAGGCTTCTCAAGTTAGTGCATATTTTTCACATTATGAGAATATGTTTACAAAAATATTTGTCAAAAAAACAATTCTCGATAGCAGTATGCAGGTAGAGTTTTGTTATTAAAGGTTGACTTGCAACAAAATCCACATTACAGTTATTTGATATGAAAAAATTCACCATGTCTTATTCTGTTGTGTTGTAGGTGCCAAATATATGGGAATGTGATTAAAAGCTTTTAAAAGCTCAAAAACTAACAGTTAATCGCAGCCACACGAGACCTCGGTAGTTTGGATTCTCTTTCCAAAATGGTTCAAATGGGACGTAGTTGTTAAAGGATGGTTTCTGTTTACACTTTCATGCAACCTCATTCGTCGAAACATTGTCACAAATATACTTCACGCATTCAATAAAACCAGTTCTATTGTTTTACGCGTCAATTTTATCGTCATTGTAATGCTGTCACTTTTAGTACTGATATCTTATAACTTACCGTAAAAATTCGTTAAACTTTTTAACCTTCGCTCGAAGGAGTACATACTATTGTCTGATAATCATGACGAGCCTGTTGGTCACCTGTGACAATCGAAAAATGCTGCAAAAATCATTTGCGAAGTATTGGGTCACATGATCAGATTACGACTTGATGATTAGATCAAGCCGAAACAAAACTGTAAAGTAGCGAGCATCTATATTTGATAAGAGGTCTTCGGTAAAACTCAAAGTGTTTGTCATAAACTAGCGCTACGATAAGTTTATATTGAGCTTTTTATTGGCCTTTTAATTCACGTGAGAACATCGCGTGACAAGACAATAACCAAACAAACATGACTATGTCAGAGAAATAAACAGATTCCAATCTATGGCGGATTTTCGTTTTTGAGCTTTTAAGAGCTTGTAATCATATTTCCACATATTTGGCACCTACAACACAACTGAGTAAGACATGGTGAATCTTTTGATACCAAATAATTGTGATGTGAATTTTACATTAAAGTTGCAAGTAAACTTCAAGTTTACACAGCGAACTGTTTTTCCCTTATGCCTAGCCTAAAACAGCCATTTCAATGATGTGATTGGAAGGAAACACTTTTCGAGATGGCTCCTCGTTTCCTGTTGAACTTTCCTATTGTCCTTTTACGTAAAACAATGGAAAAGATCATTGTGATCTACATTATTTGGCAGACTTTGTGTGACATAAGGATTAATTTGTATTAATAAGTGAGTTTTGTTAATGTTCAATGACACAATTCATGCTCAATGCTTTATTGTTTATAAAAAAAGTTTTTTTAATGCATGTACATATGTATAGTGGAGCTGATAACAAACCCCTCGAGGCTATTCAAATGCATTTTTATTTATGTGCAATATTTTTCATTTCAGAGAAACTGATAGTTCGTAGGCGGAAACAATGGCAAAAGTTGAAGGAACGAATACAAAAGCTCAAGAGACAGTTAGAACAGGAAAAACAAACAATAGATAGCTACAGGAGGGCAATAAAATATGCTGTCAATGAAATGATTTAAAATGACCCACATTTATTTTACAAAAGTATATTGTATTAAATCATTATATCAAATCATTATTAAATCGGATACATATTCAATGGTGCATTGAGATACCAACTGGTTAGGATGCCAGCTGTAAAAACTTAACATTACAAAAACAAAAAAACACTTCTAAGTTATGTTTAAAAAAGAGGACAAACCAGTTTTCGACGAGTTGGCAACAGAACCAGAAACATTCAGTATGACAAATTTAACAAATATCTTTTACAAGAGCAAAACCATGTGCCATCAACTTTTAAAACCTGAAAGAAACAAGAGGTGAAAGATGTGGATCAGTGTTTATCACTCCCAGCAGCCAGGAGAGTTTAGAGTGGTAAAGTAGACAATCCCTACATTACCGTTTACTTGAGTCATCTGGTTATTCAGATGACAACCTTTGTAACAATTATTCTTAAATATTCATCTATGAGTTGCTTCATATCAACCAGCCTTCAGAATTTCCTATTTTGCTTATTTAATGATGCTGGTTGTGCAGAGGGCACTCAGCCGTGTGCCCTGTCATCCATCACAGCACTAACATTGTATTGAGAGTACAGTGCTATTTCCATCCTTTGATAAGATTTTTTTCCATCTTTATCCTTGAAAAACTCTATGATGGTTTGTTCAACACTCAAGAGCTTCATTATAGTACAAAATGTGTACAAAAGATACTTGGTGTCTAAACATTTATTGTGGATTTGTTGTATTCAAGGATTAAGTCAGTCAAATCCCGTTGCAAACATTCTAAACTGGTATGAGTTGAGTATTCCGGTTTTCAGCATTTAGTTACTCTTGCAGATGAACAAGAGCAGGATGAGTCATACTCAGCTTTAAATGAGTTTTCACCTTTACAAGTGTTTCCCATTTGTATTCAAAAACTGTTCAATAGAGCAGCGACAACTGCCTACAGCTGCTACAGAAACAATCCCAATCATTTGAATAAAAACTGGACTATTACAACTTTGCCATACAGTGCTAGAATGACCAATTGGTAACTACTGGAAAAAACGCAAATGACTAGGACACCCAAGTCTCAGCAGCAAAAACCTGGGAGCCACTTTCTTCAGAAGTTACTAAAAAAAGTGGAGTTTGTGTAAAACCAAGGAAACTGGGATAAGAATACAAAAGAAGCAGAACCTCAACCTAGTGTCAAGATTGTGGTGTAGGGCTCTGCAAGGGAGAATGTTCCCAAAAGCATCATCCTTAATGTAAAAAAATCAAACTAGCTTTACTAGTCTTTATTTGTGAATACTGTCTTATTTATATATATATATATATATATATATATATATATATATATATATATATATATATATATATATATATATATATATATACTCTGTTATAGAAGCTACTGATAATAATAACATTCTGTTGAAAAAAAACTTCTGTTGAAAAAAATAATCATGAAATTCATGCAAATAAAAGTAACATAAATTGAAGGGTACTGGCTGTGAATGATACAAGCAGTCCACAAAAGAGAAATTTTTTCAATGTATAAATAAAATGCTGTGAAATATTTTTAATAATTTGATACAAAGAACTGAGCATCTTGAAAACTTATCATAAAACAACGAATGAAAGATACTTAAACTGGGTGTAAAGCTCATGCTTTTGGTGTGCACAGATATTTCATATCATTTATATATATTATTTTAATTATTATTTACATGGTAATTGCACAAAGGACTGCTTCTAAATGAGGCAAAGTTGGATAGTCATGTTATGCACATGTTGGAAGGCCCTTCACTACTGGTACCACGTTGTATGTTGTACCCGTGCTCTACACATCAAAAATTAGGCATTTACCCCATGATTTTCACAGTAAAACTACCGAGATGTTTGTTTTTCGTTGGCATTTAATGGGATATCAGCTGTCTGAAATATCCAAGAGGTCTTTTGGGGAACTTTTAGAGAAAAAACTGTTTGACCATGACCAGCAAAAATATGCCTGGTTTAATCAAGCATTAGGGTAACAAATCCATATTTCCATTTAGTTCATGACTAATTGTGATTAACTGTTTAATATTTTACAGATACGATCTATGTATTATAGATCATTCCAAAACAGTCAGGTTCACAAATTATCATTTGGACCAACAGCATAACTATTTAGTAAATCTTTATTGAAGACTCTAATCTCTTTATTAGAACCCTTATTAAAACCTCTTTCGTTAAGAGGTAATTTTGCAGAGAAATTTGTAGAAATTTTGTAGGAGAAATATCGCAGGCGAATATTTTGTTAATATAACAATGAGGTATTTCAAATAAACATAAAATATTTACAGTCGAATAATAAGCTTCTGAGATTAAGTAAATAGCTTAAAATGATATAAAAAACAACTCTACATATGCAGAGATTAATTTACCTTCTAAAAATTATGTGTAGTAAAAAAATTATACTTTAAAAGTTAACGCAGCCCCAACTCCTGCCTGTTTTACCATAATAAAAATGTTGAAAATTTTAATAATAAAATTTAAACGGGCGTGGCGCGTGGCTTGTCGTTGGGCGCGGCCATAGAGTTATCTCCCCCTAGAGTGATAACTGTGCATTCAACAACACGAGCGTTTCCGGTGCCATCAAGGAGCGTTTAGGCCACGCCCATTTTTTGTGCTAGTCGCTCGTAGTGATTGACAGAACAATAACATCAGCCGTGAGAATGATCATGAATTTGCACAGTTAAGATAGTAATTATTGCTCATATTAAAGAGATGATGATTATAGTTTATTACTCTAATATATGCTTATCATTTAAAGCAATTCAATACTTACATAACATGCAAAGACACTGAATAGACAGTGTTAAGTAAGTGAGTTAATGAAATCAGTAGATAGATACTCAGATACTGCATCCCCATACATATATATATATATATATATATATATTACTGGTGTTTATAAATTATCAGTCGTGAGAGAACTGATCTTTCCTTCCCCTTCCCTCCCTCTACAATCAGCCTGTTGTGCTTTGTGATGTAGTGCTTTATCCTGATGTCAAGATATTTGCTGGCTACCATTCTCACAAGCTGGAGCCTATGTTCCAACTCCATCTCAACCAGCTCACATTGGTGTGTAAAAAGCCTGGCTGGTTGATCCTCCATCAGGCTTTTGAACACCAATGCTTCTAGCTTAGCGACTACACACTTTTGAGTCAAAAACATAGGGTCCAGGAATGTGAGAATGACCTGCTCACACCGCTGCAGAATGGTTGTTACTGGCTGTGAAGGAATGATAAGACCCCCCTATCTTTCGTCTTAATAAGGCGATAATGGCTATCATTGATAGCAAAAAATCCATCATCACAATACGTGGGTGGTTTGAGGTAGGTTAGAGCAGAAGCACAGATATCACATTTGACTCTACCACTCAGTGATCTTACAATATAACCTCCTATGTATACAAGAATGTTTTCCCTGTGAGTGTTTGACCGGGAAACAAGAGTGCTGAGTCGGTCAACTAAATCTTGAGAAAGCTGGCAATCTTGGTTTGGTAGGGGAGCAGACCGTTTGCTCCATTCAAGGGAAAAAACCCCAGATGTAGACCCACAATCAACAACACTGGCTGCTTTGGAGGCTTTGATGGATTGATTGCACAACAGCTTGCGCAGTGCAGCCTTGAAGTGTTGAGCTGAAGGATTGGAGTTATGGCCACCCATTCTCCTAACCTTGCTGAAAAGGGTTTCAACAAAATCTTGACTTATCCTAAATGTAGGAAAATAACCTAGACCTTTGGAAAACATTTCCTCCGCCAACATTAACACTGCCTTGAATGTACAAAGGAAACCAACAACAAAAGTTTTCCTTCTTGAAGTGTGAAGTGGCTGCCCTTCGATTGTTTTCAGACCCAGTAAGTAATTCTTGAATCTGTCGTAGAACTGCTTCTTGGACTCTAGATTAGATGGTGTGAGAGGTTCCTTGGTCCACTTTCCATAAACACTCTTTGAATTGAGACAGTCAAATGCCTGATCAATCTACAAAAATATATTAGTGTTGAATCAATGGTGAACAAAATGTATGAGCAAAATTTTTTGAGCTTGGATGAGCTGAGTAGGTTATAGCTGGGTGGATTAAAAGTTAGAGGAAGAATAGTGAGCCAGGTTCAAAACAAAGAGGGATAGATAAATATTTAGGTTCATAGCTAGAATCAGTGAGTGGATAAACACTTACAGAGGGTAAAGTCAGTTAGATTTACAGTTTGGTAGGCATAAAGCAGATTGTAAGTTGGTACAAAAAAATAGGCTTCTGACCTGTTTGGTAAACTTGATAGTAGGGCCACAATCCAAAAATCCTTCAGTCTTGCTATCCTGTAGATACTGTAGAGCATCAGCCACAGACTGACTGAATGTTTGGGCCGCAAGCTTGACCTTCATCTTCTGTTTTCTCCAAGATATATGGCGAGAGTTGAGCTTGTTTCCTAGGTGGAGGCCTATGTTATCCTGAAGCTCTGACAGACTGGCGAAGTAGCTCCAACAAATCCTCTCATCACCACACTCAAAAGATCTTGCATCAGCTAGAGCATTCCTGGCAAGCTTTAACATGTGACATATATCTAATGTACAATATATGTTGTAGTTTAATATAGGGTGCATGAAGTAGGGTTTAGGGTTGAGGGGATCTAGATTGGCACCAAGCTTGGCCAACATAGACTGATTAGCTGCAGCACCATCACATGTAATGTTACGGATTTTGATGCCTTTCTCTGCTGTTATACTGAGCAAAGTGTTTACAAGTTCAAGTTGTACTTGAGCATTAACCTTGTCAACTAAAAAGTAGCCAACAGGATACTGCATCCGACTGAAGTGCAATGGAACCAGCAGGAAAACAAGTGCTTCTGTGGCAAGATTGACGCTGTCTTCACCTACCAGCCCACCATAATCACAATAACCTGTGAAATTTCCATTCGAGTATGAGGTGCCCTTCATAAGGGACATGCTGTCTACTACAAGCGAGAAATTCTTACAGGTGGACTGAGAACAAACTTCAACAACATTTGCAAGAAAACCTGGCTCACAATCAATGTTACTGAGCCAGTTGCGCAAGGATGAAGAGTGGGGTAAGGATAGGATGGAGCGGCAATACTCATATGCCTGAGGACTATAGTAGTGAAGGGTCATAGCAAATTGTTTTACTTGCTGTGAATACCTCCTTCCCTTTAGAGCTTTACGGGTGTTGTTGAGCTCACTCTTGACCAAATCCAAAATATCTCCATCAAATGCATTCTCAATGACTGATGCTTGCTCCATTTCAATCAGATTCTTTTTTTTGAGCTCCAACATCAAGTCTTTAAGCTTCGTGAGTGTTTGGCTTTGCCTTCTGATTTTGTTGGAAAGTGTCTTAACCTTCTTAGTAAGTTTTTCTTTTGACATTTTCAGCTTCAGGAGAGATTCATCTGAAATCACAGTCAGTTGTATCCAAACAGACTCGCGTATTAATAATAATAACCTTTATACAAAATAGATTTACTGCCACGTAACTTTCATGATGATGGATTATATTTCTTCCAACTAATATTTGTTGGACAGGATGACTCCGACAAGTAACATAGATGAATACTTTTGTCATGCGTCTAATTGGTCATGGTATGATGACTACTGCAATAGTGATTTTGCCAACCTTTATCAGCAAAGTAGTCATGTTCTGATGCTACAGAGGGAGATGGGTCAATAAAGCTAGCTGTTGCAGAGTCTTCTATTGTCTCATCACCGGAGCTCGAGAGTGGTCTCTTCTTCCTTGGTTGAGATTTCTTCGGCTAGGGACATAAACATTGTATTAAACTAATACTATGTAGTTTGCGTCTTGGGCGATCAATATTGAAAATTATGTTAATAATTCCGTGATAATTCATGGGTCTCCACCTGGTATGGAAACACTACAAGAATACCAAAGATCTAAGCCAAACCGGGTGCATACATAAAAGCATTTATAAAAAATCAAGAAGCTTTACATGCACAGTCTATTTTGGATGATAACACTGTTCATAACAAACTAACCTGCATGTGTTCTGGGAAGTTGAAGATAGTAGGAACAGCAGTTGGAAACAATCTTGATTGTTTTGGAGGACCTGTGTAGTCAGCATCTGTGAAATGATCTGAGCACAGTTTGGTTGACGGAGTAAGTTTTAAATTTACTCTCTTGGTTGCAAGAACCCATCTATTTGCCATCTTCTCATTCTTCAGCGGGAATCTGTATACATTATAAAAAATGAACTGAATAGTGAATGAGTGACAAATGAAGGAGGGTCAGTCGCATTAGGTCATAGATAACAAAAACTAACAGTAATCAACTCCAGTGGCTGGTAGTGGAAGGACACAGACAAAGGGTAGTGAGGTTTCAGAATCAAACAAGTAACTGACTTGCTTGCATACCTACTACACCATAACAATGATTGATAGAACAAGGGACATGATTCAAATCAATCATCTCTCTAGGTACACCTCTGATCATTCATTTCAGTTGTTGATACAGCTTAATCAAGCCTTTTTAATTTCAACTACTGATGATATTATTGTGTGAATATAAAATATACCGGAAAAAATGAACGAGTAACTTGACAAAACTAAACTAAACTACAACGACTCACCCATGGAATTTTCTGTCTGGTGTCTTGCTACTAGAATTGGAGCAGCCAAAGGCTGCACAAAAACTACCATTTGGCATACTGTTAATGTGATGATCACAGTCATAGAATAAGCAAAGCAAACGTAGAAGAAATAGCAGTACTAAAGAACAGTCTGCCTTCTGGAACAGTTCGTTCCAGTCTTCTCGGGGAACGGCTGGGCGGCTGAGCCGCCCCAACTTTTTAGTGATTGTCGGCGGCTATGTACTAAGAATTACGTTCTAAGCTCATTCACTTGGAATTTCCAAGTTGGAAATTCCAAGACCGGCTGGAAATTCCAATAACTAATCTATTAGCTACTAGCATTCTACTACTAATGTCTCCGTGGTGATTTCGCCAAATGAGTGATCTTGTAAGACTTTGTTAAGACTTATAAACTGAACTTTATTGCTTTTAATTGGGGAGAAAGGGTGTGAAGACCCCAAACTTGCATTTTCACTAATTTCCAGGCTCACTAATCTAGTATTGGTTTTGACTGCCAGTAATGTAGTGAGTGAGAGATCCTTTTCTGCATTGAAGCAAATCAAAACATCGACGAGGAGCACCATGGAGCAGGCTCGGCTAAATAATCTTCTAATATTTTACATATATAAAGATGTTGAAAGAGATACAGAATCAGTTATGAAATATTTGTGTCATCGAAACATTGACAGAACTAGAGCTATTGCAATAAATAAGTAATAGCTCTTGTTCTGTCAATTTCCCTTACAGAAACCTGTAGTGTCATAAGTTTTATATTGGTCGTTGAATAAAAAAAGCGTTTTGCCTACTATGAACCATAAACAATATATTTATATAGATTTTGATACTTACAATTGATTGCCTTTATGCATACTTTGAAGGTTGCTGATGCTTAAAAGGTCTAGAGCTTCGGGGCGCTGCCCCAAACCCCATTGGGGGCTGCCACCACCCCCCAAACCCCCAGGTGTTCATAACGAGTTGCCTAACATTTACAGTTCCAATTTGCAACCAGGGAATAGAGTTTAAAAGTTAGAATGGTAAATGTTGTATACAGTATGTTATAATATGTAAAAATAAATTTTCTGTCCAAAGACTTCTTTATTACTCGAGCAACGCCCGGTAGTACAGCTCATAGTTGATAGCAGTCAATTAGCTTTCTATCACACTAATGTAATACAACCCCAGTATGACCATCTATCTTATCTATGAGTAACTGATTGCATTAACTCACTTACTTAACACTGTCTATTCAGTGTCTTTGCAAGTTATGTAAGTATTGAATTGCTTTAAATGATAAGCATATATTAGAGTAATTAACTATAATCATCATCTCTTTAATATGAGCAATAATTACTATCTTAACTGTGCAAATTCATGATCATTCTAATGACTGATGTTATTGTTCTGCCAATCACTACGAGCGACTAGCACAAAAAATGGGCGTGGCCTAAACGCTCCTTGATGGCACCGGAAACTCTAGGGTAGTTATCACTCTAGGGGGAGATAACTCTATGGGCGCGGCTTTTCGTTCAAGGTCACGGACGCGGCTAAAGCCAGGTTTTAGAACTTACGTTGGGCTAAATGCGGCTCCTCGATAAATGCGGTGTCTGTTCAGTTTCGCGCTATAACCTTAGAATCGCAGTCGTGATACACTTTTATGTACGAGGTTTTCGCGACCTCCTCGTTTATTTTCAAGGTCATGTTTATGGAATACTTTAGACTAAAGAAGAATTTATGAGATTCGTTAATGTTAATCTCATTTACCTTTGTTTATATATGAGCAATCTTTATTGTGGTAATCAATTGTCACATTTTACAATATGTTTTTCACAAGGTACCACGGCAAGTAAACTAACTAAAAAGCGGTGTACAACAAAAAATAAAAAGGACCGCAAAGAAACTATAGTCTAACTAAAAAACTCGTGAATAGTCTTAACTAATATAATAATATTAGAACTGAATGCATAAAATATGTAGAACGCAAGCTTGAGGATTGATATGAGTATTGTTTAAACAAAAAGTGGACAAATAATAGCTCAGTGAAAATAGTATACAAGTATATGACAACAATTTTCTAGTCATGAAAACAAAGTGTAATATAAAATGGTTAAAATAGGTAAGGCTATATGGCGTATGGTATTATTGGTCAGAGGATAGTAGGTGTAGCTTGAGTTTTGTTTTAAAAGATTGCAAAGGAAGAGTTCTTAAATGAGTGCAGAGATTATTAAATGAATTTAGCAGGTTACTGTTGAGTTTGTTGTGGTTTATGGCACTAGGTAATTTGAATCTGTTGTTATATGGTTTTTTGGGTAATTTGACTTACTTGAATACCACACTAACATCAATGATTAATAACCACAAGTTCTACTTCAATCTAGACTATGCTTGTTGTGGTTAATTAGGCTAGGTAAGCCTAATTGTTTATTCAATGGTTGCTAATAGTATGAGTATGGAACTTGACCCAAATCTTTGTGCAAGCCTCAACTATGTTAACTCTCAGATGTTTGGTGTAGCAATCAAAATATCTTTTATTATTATGAACCAAAGCCTAATACACAAGTAGCAAAATTCTAAAATATAAGATAGATAGAAAGCGATAGAACTAAGTAAAGATAATCTCTTACGCCAACAGCTGTATCTGCCCTTAAGCTCGGCTTGTACGTCTACAAGTTGTCACTGTCAAAAGAGGATGAGCTAATAAAAGTTGTTAGCTTTTATAGGCATTCAGGATAGCCTGAGGACGGTACGTATAATGTTCGTATTATATCTTTGTGTTGTAGGAGTAAGTCTACTGAAGGGAACGCTGTCTCTGAGCCGTCATCTGATTAGCGCTATATCTGTATCTTGAAATTGGGATTGCATAACATTGATTGGCGCTGTGTTATGTAATGGAAAAGTGCTGACTCAGGGTAAGCTCAGTTATCTTTGGTTGTGCTTGGTCATGGTTGGTAGGTGTAATTGTATTCCAAATTCCTTTGGCGGTGTTGACGTGGTGTTGACGCAGCAGTTTCCAAGATTGATGTTTTCTAATTCTCACATCTTAAAATTAGAGAATCTTTTGATGTCTCTTAGGCGTCTTGCTGCTTGTAGTTATTATACGTTTATCCTGTGGTCTGGTTAAATTCCCTGCTGGTATCTTGTTTTCGAATTATTTCCATACAACACTGTTTCTGGTTTTGTGACTATGGTTTACGGTTTGAAAGCTATAGCTGAGATATTTAGGGCAGGTATCGTGGAGTATTGAATGAGCAAGGCAGGTGAAGTAATGTGATAGCTTAGGTAAGGGAAGAACAACGGTAGTGCTTGTTATTAAGTTGGTAGGTGGTAAGTGATGGTTTTTATGGGGTATGTTTAGGTCTTTGCATATAAGTCGTAAAGCTTTTTTTTGTAAAATAAATAGTGTGTTGGTATATTTTACAGGTGTTGTAGGGTAAAACACTTGCAAGCCATATGTAAGATAGGAATGGATAAAATTATAGTAATATAGTTTGGCAGTATCAAAGTTCATAAGAAGGAGAAGTTGTTTGAAGGAGAAGAATGCAATTGAATACAAGAAGCATTGTGCTCATCATCAGCACTAATCTGGTTCGATATGTACTTTACATTGTAAGAGAAACTTTGCTCCATTGACAGTAAATGATATATTTTAGGTATGTTGTAGCTTATTTTGTTCTAAATGAGCTATCTACCTTCAGTATTAGTATGAGTCCAAATCTCCTTATATATATGGATAGTCTTCACTTCAGTTGTGTTTGTCGTTAGGTGCAGAGGACTCTGGTTAGCTGTTGCTATAGTGTTATTCACTGTCTATGTGAGTGTCGATGCCGATAGGCGGGAGGTAGTCTAGTTATGGTCAGGTTACGGTTCTACAACAATGCTATAGTTCATGTAACGATGCCTCATATATATACGCTACTGTACGTACACCTCCAACCAACCCTCTAAAGTCTGGGTTGGGGTTAGAATAGCAGTCTAGATGTAAGATATTATAATACAATATAAATGTTGATTGCTCAACCATTAGTATCACAGGTGTCCTTTAGCAGGATATTGCCGAGGCCGGGCCGTAGTCTATACACACAAAAAAACCACAAATGAGGTCCACGTAGTTATGAGCAAAAACAAAAGTATCCACCCAAATATCTCACCAATCCAATGAGCAGCACACACAAAAACTAAACCAATCGACAGAGCCACCCATCATGTCAAAATATTCCAAGTTTCAAGACATGTCTTGCACAACTCACCTTATAGTTTATTAAAACTTGTTCCAAAGTCCCTATTAATTTGAGACTGTCCAATTACGGTTTTAGAAATGGTCGCCGCTGGCCTAACCTTACGTCCTAATTTAACATCTCAGTAACTATCGGGGCATTGCTGAATGCTCCCGAACTTTTTGATTCCCTCTTCTAGCAATGCCCCGATAGTTGAGTGAGATGTTGAATCAGGACGTTAGGTTAGGCTAGCGTCGACCATTTCTAAGCAGCAATTGGACAGTCTCAAATTAATATGGACTTTGGGACAAGTTTTGATAAACCATAAGGTGAGTTGTGCAAGACACGACTTGAAACTTGGAATATTTTGACATGATTGGTGGCTCTGTCGATTGGTTTACTTTTGTGTGTGCTGCTCATTGGATTGGTGAGATATTTGGGTGGATACTTTTGTTTTTGCTCATAACTACGTGGACCTCATTAGTTTTTTGTGTGTGTAGACTACGGCCCGGCCTCGGCTTCGACAATATTCCGCTAAAGGACACCTGTGATTAGTATACAATTAAATGATGTTGCTTCCTTAGTTGCTAGACATAGAATGAATATAACTATTAAGCTACTATAAAGTACTTCTATATAAATGGATGGACTGAATAGGAGTTGTGTTCCTACTATAGTGTTGCTATGGACTGAGTAGATAATTCCCAACTCCACAATCAAATGGTAAGAATATTGTACATGTATGCAGCATGTAAGCATTGGTTGTTGATGCATACTTGTTTTCGTTAGTGGGAGATAATATATGCTGTAGAAATGTATTGTAACTGCTAAGTTTCCTAACTATTAACTAATTTCTTGGCATTTACATTTGTGGGAACATTGCTAATATACAGCTATTTCAAAAACATGATTTTCAGCTATAACAGGTACGAGCGTGAGAATTTCCAGCTATCGCACCAGAGCAGAAAGTACAATAAACTTGTTCCAAAATGTCTACAAGAGTGGCCTCATTCTATGATAAAACATGTGATGGCACGCTTGAAGGATGCTAAAGGGTTGGTTGGCACTGAGATCGCATATACCATTGAGCTTGAGAAGGACCCACGATGCTCTTGTGAGGACTTTTATAGGCGAGTAGTATACCACTTATTAATGTATAGCTTCATTATGACGCATTAATTTGCATGTTGTTTCCAGCTAACAAGCGGTGGGAAACCTAGACATAATCGAATATGGTATGGCATGGTTTTTTTACTAATCATGAGTAAAAATACAGCACTAACAGGATGATCATTTGTGCACTTGTTAAAACTCCTGACACAAGCGATATGTGAATGGATTCTCATGCGAAAAACCACTTAACCATGAGATGACTTGGGTGTTTATACTAATGATTTGTTTTTATAGACATCACTGCCCATGCAAACACATCCTAAGTAAATGGATCGATAGCCAGTGACATGGATGCTGATCTGCAACTTATCACCCGTTAATGGCCAGATGTCATTGCAAAAAACACTCTGCTCTCACAACAGAAACCACTGTTTCCAAAAAGGGATCTTGATGGCAAGCTATGGCAAATGGTTCACATGAAGGAGGCTAGCCATTGGCTTGCTTGTCCTAGCATTGGCGGAGGTGGAACCCTCAGGGTGTTTGACAGTCTGGGTCTCAAACTCAAGTTGCCCATTATCAAGATCCTTGCTAGTAAGTAAATCCAATCATAATTTATGACAGCTGACAGCTCAATGGGTGCAAATAGTAACAGAAGCATGAAACAAACAGTCATTTTTAAAACAATGGATTAATGCATGGCATTTGGGAAGATTTTACTCACCATGAAATTCAACACTGATAGCCTAAGCATAGCTTTCTAGGGGAGATACCCGCCCACAAGTGAGCCATGCCCGAGCTAGAGCATTGTGAACATTGATAGCTATTGTTTGTTGTATTTGTGAATAGGTCTCATGAAGACACCTGGCAGGACTTTTAAAGTAAGTTCGGAGGCTGTCCAGAGGCAAGGGGATAGTACCTCATGCGGTGTATTCAGTTTAGCATTATTTGTTGAGCTTCTCCATGGTGAGCTTCTCCTTGCAGAGTGCAGCTTTGATTAGGCTCATATGAGAAGGCATATATTCAAATGTGTTAGCTCTGGAGAGTGGACATCATTTCCAAAAACAGATGGTAGTAATAAGAGAACTACAGCTCCATCAAATTACAGTTACCAGGTAACACTATTGATAGCCTACCTGTTGTTGTGTTTTTACTCAATCTCATCTTAGCTTAAACTAAATATTCCAGTCCCCAGCAACGATCACCTAAAAATGTCAGTCTACAGTCAAGTCCCGGTTCTGAGAATCACAAAAATTCTAGGCTCAAGTCCCAGTTCATAGGATAAGAATATTCCAGTCTTTAGTCCAGTCTTCAGTCCAGTCCCCAATTCAGGTCGGGGGCTCGACTGGTGGGTGGACTACCGACTGGTGGACTAGACCCCACCCCGGTATTGGTCTTACTATTTCTAGAATTTTATTTAATTTTTTTTAACTGGTTTTAGGTTTACTGCACCTGTCGCCAACCTTATAGTAAAAAGGACGGAGATATGATTGAATGCTATCACTGTAAGGAATAGTACCACCGTAGTTGTCATGCCGTCCCAGCATCAGCATTCTGCCCTGTGACTGGTGACATCTACCAGTATAACTTTTTGAAATTCAGACAAACCCATTTAGTTTGAATCATTTTACTCATAAATACTTCCTCAATAATTTAGGTCATTCTTATTACATCATACTGTTTATTCTGTGTGCTATGAATACTACTACATACCTCTTGTTCAATGTTTTCAAGCCAGTAACCTGCGTTCCAGACTCACATATGTGTATACACTAATATCATCTTTCTTGAAAGTGATACCCTAACTAATAGTTTTGTACCAAGTAGTACCAATGATGCTATTGATGGTGCCGATAATTCCTGCATTGTACTGATGTGTTTTGAATTTATGAATAGCCTTCCTAAAGCCTATGTGTGGTGCATCTTATTAGAATAAGCAAGTAACTAACTGACCTGGATTTTGTCAATTTTTAATTTTATCTCATCCAGTTTCAGAGCTCAATACAACATGGAATTCAACCATTATCAATCACCATCATGATAATACAACTACCAAAGAAACCTTATAATATACATGTTACACTGTATGCCTGTACCTTGATTGAAGAACCATACAATAATGTAGTATTCACGCGCAGTTGTTGTGTTACAAAATTTAGCCAATCACGATCAAGCACACAATTGATCTAAACATAGATATATAAGCTTAGATTGGCCAATAATAGCTATTCCTATCGGTTGCCTTGTCAGACTTAAATAGCATGACGTAATGTCATTGTATTGTACCTCACGCTTGACTGCACTGCTGGTAACAATGGAGCTTATGGATAGAATTTGACAAAATCACATTTATTTTCACATAAAAACCTTCTTGGATACATAATCCAGTAAACTAAAGCAATTCTGTGATAATATCTAATAACCACCTTAGATTAAAACTATAAAAGCTATGAATTGTTGCGAACAAAACATGAGCCATCAGGGCTTTATTTGCCACCCTCTCCTATCCCTATTCTCTCCTTTCCCTTTCTCTAAAGAAGTGAGAAGGGGAAAAGAAATAAGGGAGAAAGGAAAGGAGGGGGGCAAATAGCCCACCCACTCAAAGAGCCAGACCCTGGCTAGGTAAATAGACTAATATCATGCTGAACTAAACATGACTAAATATGATGAGTATGCAAGTATGTCTTAAGTCAAAAATGAGACAGAATGATTATTTTACAGCTGGCTATGTATCTAGCTAGGTCACCAAAGCTGAAATGTAATGATTGTATCACTAGCATCGTAGATGTTACCAACTATGATGTAAACCAAGCAACGAATTCCCTAATCACAGTTAAGAATCGTGGTGGCTTGACTTTGTCTTCGCCTGTGGTGATTGAGGTTTGCAACCACAGTGAGAACACGACAAGAGTGTTGCTTAGTAGTGCTGGATTGGTAAAAAACTTTCCCAGGCTAGCACTAAGTGCTACCATGGAGAGGTTGCTGTGGTTCAACATCATGCTATTGTTTAAAGGTTGACTTGCAATAAAATTCACATTACAGTTATTTGGTATCAAAAGATTCACCATGTCTTACTCTGTTGTGTTGTAGGTGCCAAATATGTAGAAATGTGATTACAAGCTCTTAAAAGCTCAAAAACGAACAGTCAATTGCAGCCACACGAGACCGCCGTAGTTTGGATTCGCTTTCCCAAATGGCTCAAATGGGATGTAGTTGTTACAGGATGGTTTCTGTTTACACTTTCATGCAACCTCATTCGTCAAAATATTTTTATAAATATACTTCACGCATTCAATAAAACCATGTCTATTGTTCTTACGCGTCTGTTTTATCGTCATTGTAATGCTGTCACTTTTAGCACTGATATCTTATAATTTACCGTAAAAAATCGTTAAACTTTTCAACCTTAGCTCGAAGGAGTACATATCATTGTCTGATAATCATGACGAGCCTTTTGGTCACCTGTGATAATCGAAAAATGCTGCAAAAATTATTTTCGAAGTATTGGGTCACGCGATCAGATGATGACTTGACGATTGAATAATGCCGAAACAAAACTGTAAAGTAGCGAGCATCTATATTTGATACGGGGTATTCGGTAAAACCCGAAGTGTTTGTCATAAACTAGTGCTACGATAAGTTTTATATTGAGCTTTTTATTGGCTTTTCAATTCACGTGAGAACATCACATGACAAGACGATAACCAAACTGTAATGTCTACGTCATCGAAATAAAGAGATTCCAATCTACGGCGCCTTTTCGTTTTTGAGCTTTTAAGAGCTTGTAATCACATTTCCACGTATTTGGCACCTACAACACAACAGAGTAAAACATGGTGAATATTTTGATACCAAATAACTGTAATGTGAATTTTGTTGCAAGTCAACCTTTAAGCTACAAAGAACGATCCACCTCAATACTATTGAGGCATTTACAACGAGGGCATCCTGAGGAACTTAAAAGCACATCTAAGAACCTTCAATCCAGCAAATTTTTTTATTTTCAGTTTTTTTCACTAATACCAGAAGTTTTAGGGAAGTGATGGATTTTTGCTTTCTACTATGCTGGGTTATCTATTTCTATATTTGTAAAGTATTTCTTAACTAATCTCTTGTTGATTATAATAGCAGTTGAAAATAAAATCTGTAATAAAAACACTTGCCAAATCATGCCATTAATCTATCACCCATTGAATAGCATTGATCCACCAATGTCTAGCCATAAATTGTAGATTGCATCTATAAACCAAGCCACAAAATATAATAATTGGTGTGATAAGGGTTTCTTCTATCTCAGTTTATTGATGTCACAACATTAGGCTGTAATGGAACTATCTCTTAACCTTGAATGAATAAAAAATCGCGCGTGCTGACCCGGTCCGACCCGATCTTGGCCCTCATTGCTGACCCCGAGTCTGGTCCGACCCTGCATTCCTTGGTCTTGTTCCAGCTCTAGCTAAGAAAGCCATTGATTCCATTTCCCTGTTCAGATCAAAACTTCACAGGCTCATCATATTTCGTCATGTTTAGTTCAACATGGTATTAGTCTATTTACCTCGCCAGGGTCTGGACCTTTGAGTGGGTGGGCTATTTCCCCCCTCCCCTCTCTTTTCTCCCTTCTCTCTTTTCCCCTTCTCACTTTTTCTTTGGAGAAGAGAGAATAGGGATAGGAGAGGGTGGCAAATAAAGCCCTGATGGCTCATGACTTGTTCGCAACAATTCATAGCTTTTATAGTTTTAATCTAAGGTGGTTATCAGATATTATCACAGAATTGATTTAGTTTACTGGATTATGTATCCAAGAAGGTTTTTATGTGAAAATAAATGTGATTTTGTCAAATTTTCCTCATAAGCTCCATTGTTACCAACAGTGCAGTCAAGCGTGAGGTACAATACAATGACGTTACGTCATGCTATTTAAGTCTGACAGGCTTTTTCCCTATTGGCCAATCTAGGTTTATATATCTATGGATCTAAAACTGGTAAGCCTTGTGCATCTGTCCCAGAGAAAATTTCAATTGAGAATTATAGTGGCTGATTGAGTTCATTTGAAATCGCGGCTTCGTGACCCCGAGATTATGAAAACCGCGGGCGAGGTTTTCATAATCTCGGGTCGCGAAGCCGAGGTTTCTAAATGGCCGCAATTAGCCACCATAGGGAATTTTAGTAGTTCCAACTGGTTAGTAGTAGCTTGCCAACTAACCAGCTACTAGCAAGCTTCTAACCAGCTGCTAGCAAGTTTCTTCTAAACAACTGCTAGCAAGCTACTAACCAGCTACTAGCAAGCTTCTACTGGTTAGTAGTAGCTTGCCAACAGCTGGTTAGTAGTTTGCTTTTGTTACTACTCACAGCCAGCCCTTAGTGAACCTTTAAATGATTTTATTATAAATTTTACACATCACTATCGTTGACTGTTTTACTAGAATTAATTTGTGCTGATGGTTGATTCATCTTGACTGGTGTTGGAGATGAAGTAGGTCAGTGCTGGTGCTGCTAAGTTCAAATAACATAAGTCACTGTTCTCATACATCATTGTAGGCATGCCAAGGCAGGCTAATTCACCAATATGGTTTTAGCCAATTTAGCTTAGCTAGTGTGCTTATTTGTATGCTTATAACTTTTATAGGTTGCTCTTGCTACCCAGGTGTTATCTGCATCAGTTGCTGATTCTCTAATTACCCTGAGAGAGTTAAATTGGCCACAGTTGAGTTCAATCAGGTTGGTGCTTGTAAGTCTATTTTCCCATGTGTAACTAACTGCAATTTGATACTGCAAAGACTGGTTAGTGGGAATTTTGATGTCATGCATGGCAGTGTGATCACAGTTGGAATAATTTCGGTTAACTTATATAAGTTGGAGATATTAAAACTCGCCCAAGGTTAGTAAATGTGGTTTCTTGTTGTGTTTCTGCAGAAAGTTGATAGACTTTTATATACCCAATAGTCGGTCAGTTGTAGGCCGTGGCTATAAACAGCCTATACGGTTATCTAGTATGGAGAGTCTACTTCTGTTTTTACTAGACACAAAGACATATCTTAGGAGTTTGAGAACAATGGATGATACACTTTATACAAAACTAGACGGTACCACATTTTTCTTGTTGAAATTGTTGCTTATTTTATTGTTCGCTTCCTATCTCTTCGCTATGGTCGAAATAGACTGAAATACTAATTCAAATTTTTGATTGAATCAGAAGTTCACACGTAATATTCTGGCAATGAACTATTGCTTGGTGACCTGATATAGTCTGTTATTTTTTCACAATCTCTCAGTTTGTTTCTATGGTTAAATATTCTTTGTTTATTGTTCCCTTTTGTAATTTATGATCTTTGTGTGTGTCTTGTTCTGCTTTTTAGTTTTCTATACTAACAGCTGCATCATGTAGTGTGGTGCGATATTAGTCCATAATTGTTATAAGCCTGCATTAACTTATATTGATGTACATGTACATTGATATGTGCCCAAATGTCTTTAATTGAAGGCCAATATTTAATATTTGAGGATTTTGGTAGGCTACAAGATGTATGAGGATATGAACTGAAGTTGTATTTGAGTTTAAGAACATTATCGTATTTCTATAATTATATATATTATATTACTTTACAATTATATCCTTGTGTCAGTAACAAATTATGTTTAGTTATCTTTAGTGAATATGGAATACAGATTATTTATGATCGTCATTTGTATAGAGAAATACTCTACATAAAGCTTTACAAACCAGCTTAAAATGGGTTGCATTCCAAATATGTGCAAAAAGTAATTTTTTGGAGACCTTGTAAGGTGGGCCACGTTAAATTTGATAATGCCACCACAGGCCGCTATTTGAGCATCCCTAGTGTACAGTAAAAAATGAACAATGTTTATGTATTGACATATTTTGGTGGTTTGTTTGTAGGCATGTTTGCATTCCTGGATTGGTGTGTGCTGTTGATGTAGTGCTCGGTTTAGTCGAGAAACTACTGAAGCCTGATCATTTAGATTATCTGCTGATGTACAAGTTCTCACAAGACCATCTAGAGTTGTTCTTTAATGATGTGCGGAGGTGTGGTATGTAGTACAGTGCTTGTTAATTCATCTCATCCGAGTATAGCTGAAAACGCACATATTAGGTATGCTTTGCTGTATGTGATTTCATTTACTGGATATAGTTTTTCAGACCACCGTTGCTTTCAAGCAAAATAGATCAAGTAGGCCTAATCAAGGATGATACAAAAAATGATATCACCAAGCTTCAAGATAATGGGCGCCAAAACCTAAATACATGTATAATCAATTCATATATTGCTGGACACCATGATGTTGCTCGACCATGAATCTATTTTCTTAGTATTTTTGATTGTAATAGGGAAATTTTGGCTGATACCTTAACTGTCTAACAATTTTCTTTTAAAAATAATTATTATTCAGTCCATATTTTGGCACCATTTCCATTTTATTTCCAATTGAAACAAAGGATAACTATTATTATTGCAGGAAGCCGGAACAACAACTTATCAGTAGAGCAGTTCCATCATATCATTAGGCGCTTGGTTACAAGATGTGGTGTTACACCAGGAACTACTGGTAATGTCAGATCTATGGATGACACTGCATTGTTACAAGCTTCTATTACCTATGTGCCACCAACTGTTGGTAGAGAAGATTATGTTGAAGATGTTATTGACAGACAAACTATGCTTCCCGAAGGAATGCTAAACATTACATCACATCCTGTTTTTGGTAACATTGCTGTATATTTATCTGGTTGGCTTGTCAGAAAACTGATTAAAAAGTTGTGTTGTGAGCCATGTAGACTCGCACTAATTTCGTCAAAGGAATTTAGCAAATATGATGATATTAATGTTCTGTTAAAAACAACAGTAGCTTGATTTCTCTTTTTGATTGTGTTGTAACAACTGTTCTTTGCACTGAAAAGTATCTGAAGGCGGCTACATCAGCAAATCAATGTTTGAAATATTCCAAGATTCTGAAGTGTGTAAAAGAAGAGATTGAGATTGAACGCTATGATATATTTGAATTAAAGCAACATTGTACTGACACTTCTGTAGGAATTGATGTGTATTATGTCACTAATATATATGTAGTTTTCAAAGCAGACGGATTGAAGAAGCACCTCAAAGAGATCAAAGAAGAAAGATTTGATGTTTTGACTTCAAAACATGGAATAATGGAAGCTTGCCTTTGCCTTTATGATGGTAGACCAAAAGCCAATTGTGTTTGTGAGAACTGTGCAGATTGTGGTGCAAAGCTCATCACTGATCAATACAAAGCACTTCCTGGAGATCAGCAGATTAAGTAGTTGTGGCAGAGAGTGGTGATGGCAAAAGAAGATGGCGCAATGAAAACTGTAACATAATGCGTTCAGCACAGCAATTACAGACTTCCGGAAAGAATATGAAAAATATTGGTAAACAGTGGTTTGCTCTCCCTGTACAGACATGTGTATTCAGGTGTTCGACAGGTGTCAGACACATGTATACACATGTGTATACACCCTTAACCACATGTACTGCTAATTTGTACATGTTCATACACAAGTATACATATGTATCGGTACATGTGGTTACACATTGTGTATACATGTGTTTCAAATCAGTATACACATGGATATGTGGCCATCATGTGTATCGGCGTGTATTACAGATGTATGCGTGTGTCCCGAGTGTGTACCGAGGGTGTATCCAGATGTTTAACATGGATACATGAAGTACTAATCTTTCACTAAATCAACCTTCTCTAGAACTAATATGCAGCTGATACAGCGTCAGAACACTGTACTGTACTGGTGTATGGAATATCATGCACTGGAATGATATGAAGGAGAAACAGAAGGGTTATTGACCTGCTGTTTTGTTTGGCATTTCCTTACAGGTAGAATTTGCCATTCTCATATTCATCATACGTACGTCATATACTGTACATGTATCTGAACTGCCTAGGCTACACGCATTACCCTGGCTGTATATAGTCATTTAGATAGTGGGACAATCAAGGAGGTATGTCACAAGATTGCAATAAACTATACATTATGGCTATGTGATGGGCGACAATGAAGCAGTATTATCCATCTAATAAAATGTTTGACATCAACTAGGTACTTATAACCAGCTTTTATTTTACAAAGAACAAATTTATATCAAAACATAATATAATACTTTATGTATAAAAAGCGCAAATGAAATGCTGCAGTCAATACACTTATCCATGTAGAACGTTGAATATAATAACAAAACTTTCTTTTACTAATGCTTTTACTAACTTACTTTTACTACTGTTTAGTAAATCTATGTTGAAACATACTTTATGTACTCAGCGTGTACTCATTATGTACTCATAATGCACTTAGTGTTACGTATAAATGCAAAAAACATCTATTTCTAGACAAAGCTATATTTTTTGACAATTACTTGACTCTTCTGTTTCCCTTATCAACCATTCACTCCAGCAGCTTTCCCGCATGCTTAGCTTCTTTTTTCAGAGCTTCGATTATGTGGGGCATCTCAACCCTAGATCCCCTATGCTTCTCCCATCCCATTCATTGATTATCTGTCAAAATATTCCACAAAATATCAAGTATCAAAATGAAAAAAAATTGATTGCTGTTTGATACTAATTTACATAGTTTTACATTGCCATGAATATCTGAAAATCACATTGCAGTTGTAATACAGATAAGACTCATGGCCTATTTGGTGCCATGGTGGTTAGGTGAGGTGCATAGCTTGTAGCTGACAATTACCAAACAGTTGCATTAGTAAGAATTGATATTAGGCAAAGCTTAAAAGATAGTCAATGAATAAACTAACCTCACGGAGCTTGTCAGGCCATGTAACCTTTAGTTGAATTGTTGGCGCCAGCCTTCTCAGCGAGGTAAAATCTTTATTACACTTTTTCGGAGCCTCGCTCTTTGTGGCGCCACTCTTTACTTGTAACAGAAACTCATAAGACTCCTCAATCTCCTCTACGCTGATCACTAAAAAGTAGTATGCAGTATCTCTTAGTTTCATGAAAACGCTAACTACAAAATGAATCACTTGAGGGAAAATAATAAGTAATAATAGCTAATAATAAAACAAGATGACTTTCTGTATGACCACTAATAAATAATAGCTTAACTTACATCTTGTATTCCCAGGTACAGGTGATGCACTAGGGGGAGTTGTTGTCCATGGTTTGTTCATGTTGGTCACTTGGTAAGGGGGCTGGTAAGTAAACGTCTGATAGGATAACCTGGATATGGTTGTATGTATGGTTGTGGATATGGCTGATGCGGTTGATGGTACGATTGCGGATGGTATTGATATGGTTGTGGATATGGTTGTGGATATGGTTGTGGATATGGTTGTGGATATGGGTATGGCTGCATGTATAGGTGATTGTATGGTTGTGGGGGATTAAGAGGTCCAGGTTGTTGCTGGTGATCTTGTTCTGGTGAATCAAGTTTTGGAAAGAAGCTTAATGGTCCTCTGCTGCTCTTCTTTATCTAGGACTCTATAACATAAATACAGATGGCAGCAACGTTTAAGCCTGGTTTCCATATGACAGCGAAATGATCGCGCGAGGCCCAGTGATCATGCGCAATGCATTTCTTGGGCCACGAGGCAGTGTTTCCATATCGCGCTTAAGCTCCATGCTTGCTTTGGACATGGTAGATATTTTCCTTACTTTTTCGTAGGAGAGACATAATTCTTCGGAAAAACAGACCTCCGTTGCGAAATTACGCTGTCATATAAAAATAAGCTTACTCTTTCGTACGGGAGAACGATTTCTTCGGAACAAAGCCCTTCGCTGGAATTGTGGGATAGGTTGAAAGGTCTAGCGGTGTATTGTGGGATACATAATCGCATGCACCCATCGCAAGGATCCATTCTGTTGGATACTTGCGATCAGCGTACGCACGTCGCGCGACCGTCATGCGTTGACGCTTCCATATCACAACTGGCCTACGCACGACGTCGTGCGCCTTGTTGCGCGCCTTGCGCTGTCATATGGAAACCAGGCTTTAACCTTGTCTGGGATTTGAGAACAAGTTAAGTTCCAATCATAGCATATATAATACACTGCCTCACCACTTAGGCAGAGTAGGAGAGTAGGGTTAGAACAACAACATATAGTTTGCATCTTGAAAAATTGTCAACAAAAGCCAATGGATGTTTTGTCTGGACTGTTTGTTCCTGTATCATTTTGTTATACATTATAACATAAAAAATGCAAACGACAGAGAAATACATTGTTCTTAGTTTACCCTATTCCGAAGTGTGATATGGGGTGGGAAGGGAGGGGTGTGTGGACAATACGAACAATATTTGATTCCAGCTACAATTCATAATGGACATTGTCACCTTTAATTACATTGGCTTTCCAATTAATGCATACACTGTCCAGCAGAAACTAAGTTTTACTACATACCTTCCACCACGCATCTTCATCTTTTCCACCACTTGCTTCTTCACTTCAACAAGAAATTGTACATTTATGGTTATCTGTTTGATTAGCTCTCAAATATGGTAGGTATGCATAATTGACAGGCATGTGTATGGTATGACTTTTAAATATCTGAACTAAGTATGTAATGCTAACATGGGCTTTCCTCGATTTACTTTAGAAGAATATTTGTGCCTAGCAGAGAAAAAATTAACTAGTCATGCATAAAAAGGTAGTTATTCAAATTATACAACCTGGCATAAAAGATACCAAGAATAAATGATGACAAAGTATTATATTGTTTTGTTTTACTGTGACTTTTTTGTCTTCCAGGGAACTTGGTAGTAGAATATCAAAATTGTTTTGATCCAGATAGATATTGTGTAATATCAACGCCTCAATTATCCGCAGGTTTCATGTGCATCATACATATTAACTGTCTTTGATACCTGTGTGTACCATAAACATATAATGTGTATTGGTACACATGTATCAAAATCAGTTTATGTGTATGGTACATGTGAAACCTGTGTACCATACACATGAAACCTGTGTACCATACACATGAAACCTGTGTACCATACACACGAAACCTGCGTACCATACACATGAAACCTGTGTACCATACACATGAAACCTGTGTACCATACACATGAAACCTTTGTGGCTCATATTATCTCTAAAGCATAAGTGATAGTGCACTGCATAAGAAATTCATTGAATAGTTGCAAGTCAATTTCTTATCTAGGGGACTCTTCAACCTGAACAACTGTTGTCAAGGCTCGGGTGTACTCTCTTACATAATGATTTGATAGCAAAAAACTCACCTGGTAAAATCACCTTCAGCTTTTCTTTCCACTTCCTGCATGCCATCTGCTTCATCTTCTCTATGTTCTTTAACACATGTGCTATTAAGAGTAAGACATTCTTCATACACACCACAGCTTTGAGACGACAATTAAATATGCTCTATGACTACTACTAACTATGACTACTAGTCATTTTGTTTGTAATAATATTACTAAAACACTGACTTGCTAGAAAGTTCAGATTCAAAACACGAGAGAGTGCTCTATGGTATTAGTATACACCAACTTGGTAGTTTTGATTGCTGGGACTACCAAGTTGTTGAAATTTTTGGAGCTTTGATGGAAATTTTTGGTATCTTGCTAAGGAATTAATATTCGGAGAACTATGTGTTTGTTGATGATGTCTAATGCGCCTTACCTTTTATTGGTGATCAAGTCAAGTTTCTCTAGACGCCTCGCTTTGCATCTAATGCGAGCAATCAGTTGATCGCCGACCGAGGGTTTTGTTAAATCTCCACATTCATCACTGTCACTTGCACTAGCACATCTCTTTCTTGTCTTCTCAGGACTAAAACAAAGAAGCATATCGACATCGATGAATAACTGTGGGTGTATTTTGTTCAAATCATTTATGAAGTGATTATACTTAAGGTTCAACTAATTTATACATACACATTACTCTATTTACTCTACTGGTTGGCACTACCAGGCCTGTCAACTCTCAATCATCGAAAGAGAGATTCACACAATCACACTAAAGAAAAAATGAAAATGAGTGAGAAATAAATGAGATCTTTGCCCCAATTTCCACAATTTTATATATACTATCATTGATACATTAATTGTCCCAAAACCAAATCTCCAGCATTGCCCCAGTCTTGGGTTGGCATGCCTGGGCACTACCAGAATTAGAACAGATTAGATTAAATAATCAATGAATTTTTTTGTCTGTGCTCATACAACAATATCATACATATACAATTGGATGATGATAAATACTAATTATATTATTTAAATAATAATTATTTTATATGACAAAATAATTTATATCATATGCATGATTTGTATGTAGTCAAACATGGATAACTCAAACTTCACAGGACCGAGCAAAAGTGTTCGAGTTATCAGAGCGTTTGCGTTACCAGAGCACTGTCACAAGTCCATGTATTTATTAGTAGATACATGAACATATACAAACTATATATAAATCAAAAGCATAAATGGCTTGTTTCAAATTAAACGCTTCTAATGTAAAGTTTAAATTTTTTTCATCAGAAAGTATAAAGATTTTTCTATCACTTGAGATTTGTTTGTTGTTTTAAATGATGTGACAGCCAAGACGTTTTCAGATTAAAATTGGCAAAACTTGATCGCTGTTGAAATGCTCAGAAGAAAATACATCTTCTTCTGAGCTTTTTAACCAGGATCAATTTTGCCGATTTTTCTTTAAGTTTATCTGAAGGTTACCCCGCTTTTCCTTGCCTTCGAAGGACCATCGCTAAGCAGATGTTTGTAAAATTTGATTTTTCGCAAAACCTTTAAAAAAGGCATCAACGAAAATATTTTGCCGATGATGGTAATAACAACGCCTTTGAACTACTAAAAGTTGAGGTTTGTCTCGATGGCCTGGAATAAAGTGATAACAACCGTTTTGGTAGGCGTTGGGCAAAAACTGTTTGAGTTAATAACGAAGTTGAGGTCGAGTTATCTAAAGCCTGGTTCCCATATTGATCGCGATACTCCGGCGGTAATATTGCGCAGCAAAACACTTGCGGAGCTCGGCGCGGTTCTATGTTCACATAAAACTGCGTCGCAGGTGACCACATGGCCAGGAAGCCTCGGAATGTCAAGGTCTTCCTAAAAATGGCCGCTCTGAGAGGAAGGTTAAAGTTGCTCGGACTACTTCATTTGAGATGAAGAGCAAGAAGAAGACAGCCACAATCGCAGAGCTTTTGGATTCAAAGTGTATATAAACGTCGAAAAACACACAGACAGTTACATTCTCTGTTTGGAGAACTGGCAAGTTGCGACAGAGAGTATTTCTTCAGGTATATAGGACGTAGATGTACTTATTAAAAAATTTTTGGTCGCTTTGTTATTCGTGAAACTAGCTTTTTGATGGCAATTAATTGTGTATTATTCACCTTTATATGGTCGTTCTTATCACCAAAGCCCCCTGACTATGCTGTAATAAATATAATATAATTTTGAATCAGCAACACCCATGTTCCACTTATTTTCTAGTTACTAGTAGATTAGCAATACACAATAAATCATGCAAGTTCGTATTGGCTATGGGCTGAGATCAACCACTAATTGGTGTCATTGGAGGCCGGCTGTCAGTGTTGAGTTTGGGGCATTGTTTGTTGCCCGGCTGTTTGACGGTCACGTGCTGACAGCCCTTGTGCTGCCTGGACGCGATTGGCCGACTGGGGTGGTACCATAATCTGTCAGCCAATTGAGTCCGGTCCGCACCGTCAATTTTTATGTCACCTTTGCGCGCTCTGTCAATACCGGTTAGTAGGTTTGATATATATCTAGAAATCAGTCGGTACAAATTCTACATTTACAATTTTACCTACTTTTCTAAATGTTGCTGCAATTTAAACCTATAAGAGAAGAGAGAATTAAAGGTATAGATTTTATAGCAATATATTATATCAACAGTTGTGTACCTTTTATTACTCATTATTACATATTTTTACCCTATTCAATCTAAAGCATTATGTGATCCCAATGTATTACACTATTTTAGATTTCACGGTGTCAATCAATAAACAGCAGTGAAAATTAATAACCTCTCCAAGCTTCGAAATTGCAGTAGCCTACAACAATCTTTGAACAATCTATTAGATCATAAACTGAACCTCATAAACATGAACTGAACCTGAATGTTTAGCTTCTTGACTTTGGGCCAGCCAAGAGCCATCTCATCTAACCGAAATGCGTATTTTAACAGTTTAATGCTAAAACAACCAGAGATATGCGAATATTTTATTAGATGCTTGTACGAGTCTGAATGGTCTCCGCTTCCACCTACGTGTGTTCTATGGACTCTATTTTAACTTGAACTGCGCTTATATCTGCCGTACTTGTAGATATATGCGGATGTCACCAGAACGGTTCGGGCATTTGCTCGGTTTGGTATCACCACATATGAAAGAAAGGCGATGCCAAAGTCGAAAGGTGATCACGGACAAGGAACGACTTGCACTTACTATCCGGTATCTAGCTACAGGTAGCTATATTTATCGTTTTTCTTCAACCAGTTCCTATCAAGGTTTATTTTATGTATTGCTTTGTTTCTTATGTGAACAGATTTTATTACCGAAGCAATCAGTACTATTGATAATATATCACGTATATCTGTTGGGTCGTCAATATAAAACTTACTGCTGCAAATTCTCTAGCAGGTGATTCACAACAGTCGCTGTCATTCAATTTTCGAATTGGACGTAGCGCTGTGCACAAAATAATCAAAGAGGCTTGCCAAGCCATATGGGATGGTCTTTATTCAACATACCTCTGTACGCCAAAGACCATGGAAGAATGGGCCACCATCAGTGAATAATTCTCAGAAAAGTGGCACTTCCCTAATGTGTTGGGGGCGGATAGATGGAAAACACATGATAGATTGCCCTAAATTTAGTGGATCGTTGTATTATAATTACAAACATTTTCATAGTACTGTTTTGCTGGCAATGTGTGATGCCAGTTATCTGTTCACATATGTGAGCATTGGCAGTTTTGGGAAAGATAACGACGCCGCCATTTTTACCCAGTCATTATTTTTCAACGACTTCAATGATGTGAAACACGACCTCCCTTTAGCAAAATCGGTGAATGGAACATTGCTACCATACACACTAATAGGTGATGACATTTGTCCATTGAAACCATGGCTGATGAAGTCATATCCAAGTCGAATTCTTACACAAGACCAGGTGTAAAATTATCGTCTGTTGGCGTCGAGGCGCACTATCGAAAACTTTTTTGGCATTATGTCTGCTCGCTGGCAGATTTTCCGCAAGCCAATCAGGGCAGCTATAGAAACTGTCGACAAAATTGTGCAGGCTTGCGTTTGCCTGCACAATTACTTAGGCTTAACTGACAATGCCACCTACATACCGACCGGGTTTGTTGACAGTTATGGTAGCACTGGCGATGTAGTCCCGGGAGACTGGAGAGAAGTGAAACAGATCGCATTAGTCAACCTAGCTCGCATAGCTGGCCCTAATTACACAACCAACACAAAACTTGTTAGGGAGCAGTTTAAAAATTATTTCAACAGCGCTGAAGACAGCCCGAGCCGGCAAGTGGAATACGTAAATAGTTGTGGGAAAAAGCTTGACTAAGCAACTTATTATATATTTAGTTATTATATTTAATATTATAAACATGCTTTTGGAAAGGAGAGCGTTTACTGCCAATCTCGTCGAAATGCTGTTTGAACATAGGCCTTTGAAAAAGAAAGCACTACACCTCTGAAACAACAAGCTGCAATTAATCACCAACAGGAGAAGTCTTGACTTATGAAAACCTAATTATCCGACACCTAGAGGATCATTCCCATGGCTAGGAAATTGCACACGCTGCAACTTCGTGAGAGCCAACACTGCTATAACCTGCAATTCCACTATCTCATATGCAGTAACAAGACCCGTCCCTTCAAACACCTGAGCTACCAGACCAACAGTTAGGAGAGACCAAATCCATTAAATAAAGAATAGCCAGCGAAATACACACCTGAGACGGTGCCCAGGGACTACCCCCTAAACGCCCGAACCAAGACCAAACCAAAGCAAGAAATGACCAGCAAGAAATGACAATTTAATATCAGACAGCCACAAAAGGAAATATTTTTGAAATTTTAATATTCAGAATTTTTCCACAGGATCTTTCACATGTTGTAATCTTTTGCACGTCTCCATTCTTTTAGCCAGTGATACCCTGACTTATTTTTATCTCCTATAAATAGTAAAACAGAATAAATACTGCAGCGTTTTTCCAAGTTCAGGATTCAGTCACTGAATCTACACAGAGCAAGGCAAGTTGAGCTATTTTACAATATAATGTAAGGCAGTTGCTGAGTCCTACAATTTGGGAGTTATAGACTTATTTTAAAAACTTATGTATTCAAGTCTTGGATCTTAATTAATCGATGAACTTTTTCTCCTGTTCTAATGATTTTTATTTGATTAATTTTGTTTAAAATAATTAAATAGTATCTTACACTTTATATTTTTTGACTGGTTGTTCTTTGACAAATTCTGTCTTTATTAAAAATAGAACATTGTGAACTTTGCTGAAACAGTTTAATTATTGAGCTGGTAGGTTACCCCACAAGTTTTGTCTTGGGGGTGATTCGCAAGGTCAATGAACTTTTATGCAACTATATCGATGCATCAAAATCATAACTGCATGTCTTGAGTTCGGGTTGTTGGTATTTAAAATCCAGACATTACGCAATAGAACTAGGGCTTGTTTTTCAACATTGGTGAAGTAAATGACAATTAGCGCGCACCCTCAAACAACTTCACCGATGTATGAGACGCAAATTCTTTACAATATGATACAAAAATATAGTAATGTAATTATTTTTTTCCATTTATTATGATACCAAAATACATAAATAATATACAGTCAAACATGGATAAAATGACGACAGAAGCATAAATAGACTGTTTCTGATGTTTGGTGTCCATGATCAATTTTATTTCTCTATCAGGCGATTCAATTTATACAATTTCTCTTCTCTGGCTAATTTGCTGGAAACCACTGTGCAGCATGTAAACGTACAATCCCCTCGACATCGGAGGGGGCTGCATCGCAGTACTGCGCATCATGGAACATAGTGATTGAGTGATGGTTGGCGCTTGCTATTGTCTTGCATGCTTCATTTTTCTAATTGATTTTGTGAACTTTTCCTTAGCTTTGCTTTTGCTAATCAAAATGCTCAGAGAGACATCAGCCTTAGCTTTTAGTTTTGATGGTTGGTCTCTTTGTTGCTAATCGTGTGTATTAGAATGATGATGGTGATGAATGAATGGTGATGTTATGCGTACATTTTAACCTACTCAACTCTGTGCTCTAACAAGTGTAGTAATAGCTTTATATTGCTGTTGTCTTTGCATATACAGTCATACCTCTGCATAATAGTTTAAATTTTTCAAAGATTTAATTTGTATACTTTGTATTTTTATCAGACTGCTTCAAGTCAGTTAATTTGTTCCTGAACCGAATGGCTGTATAGTAACGGGTATTATTGGCTTGTATTAACAACCTATCCCATCTGTTTATTATCACAGACACTGGCTTTTAGGTCCATGATAACAGTACTGTTATGTTAATGGAAGCACATGTCTTTCACTGTCAGTGCAAATCTACTTTTTGCACTTTGTCTCCACAGCACGATCTAGATTACAAAGAAAAAAGTGTATGTCTGAAAGAAAGTAAATGAAAAATGTATCTCTACTATTATAAGAACGGCGTCTGTCTGTTTGTACAAAGCCATGATTAGATGTTGGGATAATAGATTTCTTCCTCCCAACCAAAAGTAAAGCAAGAAAGTAAACTATGCTTTTAAGGCTAACTTTGGAAGGCTCATTAGTCAAATCAAGTTAGAGAACCTGCACTAACTTGACACTTTACGTTAAATGGAATTTCTTACATAATGCAAAAACTTACATAAGTGCAAAAACTTTACATAAATTCTTTACGTTCAGTGTAATTAACTCTATATAGGAGGTTTATGGTATAAAGGCATCTACTGTAGTCATTATTGTTCTTAAAGGCATCTACTGTAGTCATTATTGTTCTGACCAGCATTTCTTGCTTCTTAAAAAATATATGTATACAAATATTTAGCTCAAATACAACTATTTTGTTGTGTATATTATGTTGCGTTATTATGTTTGTTGTTTTATTAAATTTGACCTTGACCATGGTTTTCCATTTTTAGAGAAAGACATTTCTTTATAAGCCATTGACTGAAGAGACACTGACTGACTCATTGGACAATCGGACAACTGACCATCTTGACGCTACTGCAGCTGCCACAGCTACAACCGATACTGACGCTCCGACTACTACCACTGCGGATTCTGCTACGAACAGCGAAATGACTACTGCTACACAGTCCTTGACGGCCACTTCTATTATTACAGACTCTGTGACTACTGCTACAGACTCCGCTACTGCTACACAGTCCTTGACGGCCACTTCTATTATTACAGACTCCGTGACTATTGCTACAGACTCCGCTACTGCTACACAGTCCTTGACGGCCACTTCTATTATTACAGACTCTGTGACTATTGCTACAGACTCCGCTACTGCTACACAGTCCTTGACGGCCACTTCTATTATTACAGACTCCGTGACTATTGCTACAGACTACGCGACCGCTACTGCTACACACTCCTAAACAGCCGCTTCTACTGTTACAGACTCCAAAACAAGAACAACAGATACTATGACTGCCTCAACTGCTAGTGGTACAAAGACTGACTTGACCATGACTAATCAGACATACACTACTTCTTCAGTGTCAGTGAAAAGGAAACAGCAACAATTATTGACAACTAGCAAGAAAAAAACCGGTAATTTTTTTACTGTTGAACATGCCTTTACTTGAATTAGTATTATATATGGATTGTTGTAAAGTCACTTAGAAGTAGAAGCTATTATGTAGAATAAGGTAGAAACCTGTTCTTAGTTATCCAGTTACTGGTCATTAAGGCCAAGTACTATATGACGAATTGCTTTATCTGGTCATGGATACATCACAATACAAAAGTTATTTATTGGTTCTGTCACTATTAGAGATTATAAACGCTTGCGAGTCATTCCTGAGGTGTATGGAATAAAATAGTTTTTTGGCAAAGGAAGCAATAGTAATGCGCAAAAGGATCAACGATTTGATCGATTTTCGCTGCTAGATATAGTAGTACTTATATTTTTTAGATTTTAGCAAATATCACTTTCTGTGCTGCAGAACACCTAATACACAGTTGTGCACCTTCAAATCTTTTGCCCATTTAGCCAATTTGCATTCATGTCCTTGCAGAAATGCTGCGATTATGGAGCTTTGATGATGAATGAACAAGGGTTGGTGAAGTGGTCGAATTTTGAGTGAGTAAATAGTGTTAAACTTGTAGTGGTTAGAGTTTTATATCTTCTAATCGACATATTCAGATGATGGAAGTGATGTAAACTTTTTAGACTTTTATAATACTTGGAATATACAGAGAAAAACGATCGTTGTAGTAACTCGCACGGCAACGTTATAGCATTGGACTCTAACGAAAGGAATGCTTCCAAGCATTTCATACAGAGACAATTGTACATGGTTGTATTTTTTGTAGTAGTAGATATGTAAATGAATGCTTATGTACAAAAGATTTTGTTTATAGAAATAAATTAAGTTTGAGCTATACATGTAACATGCCTAGCTCAAACTTAAATCTACTAGGTACTACCTGCTAGTATTATAGACTATAGTATAAGTACATTATTTTTAACATGGTGCTCTATTAATTTTACTTGTTAACTCTACAATATTATTTAATTAAATTATTTCATAGGAGACTACTCATCTCCTACACCATTCAGTATTGTACCCGGTGATAATTCTACCTCATGCTAGCTGTGGCCAACCCCTTTAGCAGCTCCCATTCACATTATATTTTTAATAAGCGTTGTTAAAGACAATCTCAATAAACAGTTTTACACTAAAAAATTTCCCGGGGGAGAACCCCCAACCCCCTTCCCCACCAAGAGGGCGCTTGGTACCCCTCTTGAACTCTCCATGCAGTACTATTTTCAAACAGGTGGATACAGCCCTGAGACATACCCTGATAAAATGTTAATTAAAATCAGATCCAATGGAATGGTGTGCTTTTCCATTAGGTTTAAAACAGTTTGACTTTTTAACTACGGTGAAACACAAAATGCACACTTGATGGTGAAATAGTCGTAGAATTAGAACTGTTGAAACTGTAGGACTACCTTGTAGCTGCGATGTAACTATTGCTTATTTACATTATTGACGTATGAACAGCACACCTAGGGAGTGCTTTGGAATGCTACAAGCTCAAGGGCAATACAATATGTATTCCACAAACTGACCAGTAGAAACCGACTACATGACGTTCAAGCCATTGAAATATATTCTGTGTAGCTTAAATTAAATCAACTGAAATCACGCAACAAGACCTAATTTCTGTGATCAAACAATGGAGAGTAAATATAGATTTAAATTAAAACATTATTTTGATGCTAAAAATTTTATATTTATTGGGAATTGGAGGAAGGGGAAGATGATAAGAAGAATAATGAGAAGGATTAGCACAATGCCTTATGGAGCCAGTTCAGCCAAACAGAGAGAAGATGAAATGACTGGCATTTAATCATCTGAGTCTCATCTGAGTGGTACGATAAGGCATGCGTGTGGTTAAATAGTTAACTCAATTGGTTAAAAGTATGCTAGCTGACATGTAATCTCATTAGTCACGTAGGATGTTTGCACGTGACTGCAATTATGTGCTTTCATGGCTTTCAGGCTTTTCATGAAAGTCAACATTATTGTTCGGCATAAACAGTTTAATGGTAATGTTATAGCTATCTAAGCCATGCTATCGTTTTGCCTTCAGTTATGTGTCAACTCTCAGACTGAACAATACACAATAAATACGTCATTATCTCATGCACTGCTCAACAAGTCTATACAATCTGACACTAGCCAATCATCATGTATGTTTGAAAGATTTGTCTGGTTAAATAATTAAGATATAATTAGTTAAATTTACTGTGATAGATTAGCCTCAACTACACCTTGACCCAAGTTATGAGTTGTCTAGTCATGCAGGGTTGTGACCTGTCGCCCATTTTTTGCCGGGAGTTGAATGCCTTTAGATTAGTAGTTTAGGCCCTTAGGACTGATCACGTTGCCTGTGTGGCGGGAGCTGCTGTCTGATTTGCTAAGGGGTTCGCCCGCTGGACGGGATTTCTCCTGTGTCCTTGCCTGAGCTCTGCTCGGATGTGGTGGGTTGTGGAATGTCAGTTTGATTAACATGACGTATGCACTAGAAGCTTGACATGTTGATTGCCTATGAGACTTATTAGCATTGATTTTTAATCTTTTACAATACATTTTATTTAAAAATTTGTATAAACAAATAAGTAGGTCGAAAGAGACTCTCTGCCATTCCAATATCCCATAAACACTTGGTTGGTGCAAAGGACTCGAGTGGAGAACAATTTCAGAGGTAAGTTGATTGAGTTGTTGAATCCGGTGACCTTGAATCTCAAAGTCATGAACCAGTACGTGAACAATGTGGTAATGGGCCGCACAAGAATGTAATAACTATTTCAAGTTGAATTGTCTTCCGAATTTGACCTGATCTTTTATTTTGACAACTGACTGTAATCTCTCTATTGGGTGCATATCATTCTCCTAAGTGCCAAAATTATATCCACAGATTATCAAAGTGAGTAAGAAACAGACACATTTGAACAGTCATTGAAAAAAAGAAAAGGCTCAGTGAAGACACATAAGAGCCTACGACTTCCCAAAATAAAACTTTAGCAAACAATACCAATATTCATACTTGAAATATGAATTCATTGCAACAGGTTATGCCCAAACACTATACGTGCTCTGCATAAAATGTACCAACCAGCTCTCTAATGAGGCATTAAAGCCCTCAAAAATGCTTTGCCACTTGGAGACCAAGCAACCTGGATTAAAAACCAAACAACCAAAAAAATAGGCACACGAATTTACATGAATTTACTCGGGGTCACCACATCAACAAATGGGAATGCATCGAGAGTATCATACTTGCTAACTGCATCGCTAAGGGTACAAAGCCATTCACTATAGGTGAAGAATTGACTTGACCCTCCAATAAAGGCGTTTGCCATGAACCTTTAGGGAATACTTCAGTTAAAAAGGTAGCGCAGAATATACTGATATGCTTTCTATAAGTTTTGCTGTTCATGAAGGCAACTCTACACCTTGAATGTCAAAACTGGAATACAAAAGCAATTCAAGAACCTTATGTATATTGTGAGAAAGGCAACAAGGAATCTACCAAGGGTTCATGATATAGACACCTTTGGATTAGTACCACAGATGAATTATAATGCTAAAATTCGTGAGCAGATTAAAAAACTACCAACAACTAACAACGACTACCACAAATGTAAAAGGTATAACTAAAAGTATGGTATAGGACTACATCTTTTATTAGTGCTAACTGCTACAAACTAAAAGCAGAGAATGTTGGAAAGTTCTCTCACCATAAATAGAACTAGCGGTACTAGAAGGTAGCGAAAGATATTCTGGTTTTTACATCCTTAATTGAAAGTCTTCAAAACACTACATCAAACGAATAACTATATTCTTGTGATTCTGATAAAGAAAGCTACATGTACTGCTCTGAATAATAGTCACCAAAAAGCTCCTTCAAAAAATAAATGATAGATAGTATTGAAAAGAGCGAAAAGTAAGTGAATTTATTTTACGATATTCTTGTGCAAAAAGTTTGGAAGGTGAAAATGTATCTGATGACTCTTTTGCTAGTGGCAATGACGATATGCCTAAAGCATCTACACCTGTCAGTGATTTTCAACAACAGGATGATGGCCACCTATTAAAACAAAAGAAGTTTTGTGTTACATGATAGCATCAGAGAAATATCGTTTTTTATTTAGAAGGAAAATAACTAGTAAATAATAAACCTATTTTACATATTCAGTTGGTGTAAATGGCATAATGGGTTCTTATGATTCTGGAGGTTTTTGTGTTGGAAGTTTAGGAGCAAGATGCGTGTTGTTTTAATATTGTTTTAATCAGCATTATGCTGCTACATGTAGATGCTGGAAGTGATGCTGATGACAGTGACAGATCCAGATTATGATGTACCCAATCCAGAAAGCTCTGACTCTTCTGATCTCGGTTGGTAATTCGCGTATTGTCTCACAGTACTTTGTCGACATCATTCTATGTAATTTATGCATGGCTAATATCTAATGCCACAGGTAACACAATGTGTAAAACATGCGGGAAAATATCACGGGTTTGATTTGCTGATCCTAACGATTACGGTTTTGGTGAAGGTGGTGGTCTAGCTCATGGAAGAGGGAGAGGTGTTAGATGTGGAAGAAGAGGTGTTGGTTTTGGTAGACGAGGGGCAGGCCTGCACGAGGTAGAGGGAATCGTGGTAGAGAAGTTGCACCAACACGTCCTAATCAACCAGGTAGTAAATGTTGAAACGATCATGCTTTTCACTCATTTGTATGGAATCTGTTTTCATTATTTTTATTGGTATACAAACGACTGCATGTAAGATTGCTGCTGGTACATTTTATTTAGTATATTTTTTGTCACTAGGTGAAATGGAATGGAAGAAAAATACTCCACTACAGAATGCCAGACTTCCTTTTACCGGTGGTCCAGGTGTCAAAGTAAGATTGGGAGCAAATCTATCCATTCCTGACTGCTACCATGCCTTTATCGATGATGGAGATGATTCTCCGTGAAAAAAACAGGTATGGGAATGAGAAAGTTGCCAACTGGACAGCAAATACTAAACAAGATCTTGAACGTGTTTTTGCTCTAGTGATGCTCATGGGCATCATATGAAAACCGTCTCTAAAGGCATATTGGTCAACCAATCCAAAACAAGCTACCCCACTATTCAACTTCGTAATGTTGATTGACAAGTTTTTTAGAATTCTCCAAGCACTGCATTTTGTAGATAACTCTATTCCATCAACAAAACAAAGCAACCAAATTAATGAAATATTAAAAAAACTAAACTGTCGCTTTGCTGCTGTTTACAAAATTAGTCAGAAAACTTCCATCGATGAAACATTGTTGTTATATAAAGGAAGATTGATTTTTAAACAATACATACCAAAGAAGAGAGCGCGGTTTGGTCTGAAAAGATATGTGCTGGCTGATAGCAGCGCAGGCTACATTTGTAAATATTCCCTCTACATTGGTAAAGATTTCCAACATCAGCCAGGGTGTTGCGCACACTGTTGTCCTTGACATGATGCAGGGTATGCTGAACTTAGGTTACCATCTTATTATGGACAACTCGTACTCTAGCCCAGCTCTCATGAAAGAGCTGTATGAAAAAGGCACATATGCATATGGGACATTGCGCTCTACGAGAAAAAATGTGCCAAAAGACATCAAAGAAAAACATACGGGTCAGCTGCTCAAAAAAGGTGGAGCGCAATACTTCACATGTCTACCAGTTTTGACTGGATGTTGGGTGGATCGAAATTTTATTCTCTTCTGCTCAAATTTTCACAATGATTTTGAAGATGTGGATTTGAATAGACAAACATATGGCAGTCCTATTAGAAAACCAGCTCCAATACTTGATTACAACAAAAGTATGGAAGGCGTTGACTTGGCAGACCAGATGTTAAAATATTACCACACTGAAAGAAGGTCGATAAAAAGGCACAAAAAACTTTTTTCCATCTTTTAGATATATCGCTTCACAATTCGCTGGTAATCTATTGCAACCTCACAGGATCACGTATAACTAGCCTGAAATACCGCCTGGAGTTAATTGAGCAGCTAATGCACCATGCAGCTTACGATTCTGACTGTCGAAGAAGGGCAGTTGGCCGCCCTCGCTTTTTCAATAGTTGAGCTAGACTGAATACTAATAACCATTATCCATCATTGAACGAATGTTCCGAACATACTGGTAGAGTGAAATTTAGGACATGCAAGGTGTGCAGCGAGAGAAACCCTAAGCGATCGGAGTTGACGAGCCGAAAAAGACAAGAAACAAAGCACCGTTGTATAGAGTTTGGCGTCATCCCGCTAGGCCCAGTACCTTGTTTTAAATTTTGGCACACTAAGGAAACCTATAATGCATTCATATGAACATTTGCAAGTATAGCTTCCATTGTGGTACTACGATGTAATATATTATACAAAAATTTATTTTATACGTTAGATATACATTATCTTTATTCATTTTCATGCTTTCTAAATTAAATCAGTTTTATACTCCAGTTGTTTGCATTTCGTGTTTATTATCATAACTGCAATAAATGTTGTCCTTATAGAAGTAAATATGAATATAAATTGTAGCTGACAATGTTACCAACAAGTTACAAAAAACCACTTTCATTTATCTTGAACGCAGCTTTATTTATGCTCAATCTAACACACCTCCCTTTATTAAATAACGAGTATGAAAAATTAATTAGGCCAGGGGGCGCTCAACTGGAAAATAATTAGGGCTGAAAGGGTTAAATATGCTGGTAAAACATTTATATATGAGTGCACTTCACAATGACTTATTGTAAAATGAATGCATTGCCAGAAGCACAAAAGCTTCAAAAGTGAATGTTCTTGAAAGATTCTAGGCTTTCGAACTGCTAATTAGTACCGACATCACCAACTCCTAGAGCAGAGTTAAGTTTAGGAGGTGCAGCGGAGCTGAGAGCTAAAACAAAACGGGTCTCTAAGCGGATGCAAAAAGGAAACAAATACAAAGAGTGGTCCACGTAGAAGAGGAGCTTATAGTTTGTGCTTTGGTAGACAGGAAAGAAGACGAAGTTGGATTTATCTGTTATAATTTCAGGTATAACTTTTTTGTGTTGCGTGTGATTATACTGAACATTCATTCAATACTAACTATGATTTTATTGTAAACAATTTTGTAAAGAAATATGCAGACTATGTTTGGTACAAAAATATTATATAATTATGCACCCAGATAAGGCCAGTCTAAATAAGAGACAAGAACTCACTTCTACATGTTGCCACGGTAGAAAATTCTTATTATCCAGTAATATAACCTAGCCATGTACTTAACAACATGGCTTTCATATAATTATGTTTTAATCCTATAGTGGGGTTGTTCAAGGTACATCTTACCTGCTTGTCACTAGTAAATGAGTTTTATCTGAGGATTGTACATTTTACTATGTACATGTACATGTATATGAAACTAACAGTAATAAAGCTTTTTTAGTCAACTCTCACTTCGCTATATTTCAGCTCTTGCTTTTAGTAATTGAGCACTATGTTAGAAAAGTTTTGAACTGACATTCTATTCTATTTTATGCTCGTTTGTTGAGCATTATCTACAACTCTTCTGCCGATGGAGTCGACCACTTTTGACTACTCGACCAAGAGCATCCCCATCCCACACAGTGAGAATTACACCAAGAAACTAATATATATGACAGAGCAACTTATCAAACGCATGAGATGGAGAGCCTTCTTCTATCTACACCCTGAGATAAAATGAAGCAAGAAAGAAACCTTTGGCTTCAAATCACGTAAAGCACCACCTATAGTACCCGAACTCAAAGAATTTGAAGATCAGCTATTTGACTTAATTAGGAACATCAAACTTCGGTACGTAAACAACAACTTCCAGAATATATTGAAGAAAGATCTGAAAGAAAAGGTACATAGTTCGGATAGATTGCTGATACCCGCGGACAAAACCAACAACTATTACTACATGAATTTAGCTGAATATAATAAACTGCTAAAAAAGAACATAACAACAGCTTATAAAAAAGCAGACAGATCCACACTACCAGGCATCACAAGGGAAGCTGCCGAAATCGCCCGAACATTTGATTTACACGACCGAATATATCAGATGGAAATGAAAGACGCATTCATAACCCTTAAAGATCATAAGGAAAACTTTATAAATACACCAAGCGCTAGACTATCAACCCGGCCAAGTCTGAAATCGGCAAGATCAGTAAACAGCTGCTTGATAACATCAACAAGTGTGTCACAGCAAAATCTAACGCTAATCTGTGGAGAAACACTTCAAGAAATACTTTAAAATGGTTTAACAATACTGACAAAAATGGTACGAGTTTTATATCATTTGATGTTGGGAATTTCTATCCATCTATAACAATAGAGCTAATGAACCTGGCTCTAGATTATGCCACTAATTTCACCATCATAGATGCTAATATCCGACACATTATCATACACGCCAAGAGATCTAAACTGGTAAATAAAGATACTCATTGGGTGAAGAATACCAAAAACAGCTCTTTCGATGTAACAATGGTACCATATGATGGGGCGGAGACATGTGAGTTGGTTGGCTTGTTTATGCTACACAAGATTCAGGAGAAATATAATAACATGTTTGGAATATACCGAGATGACGGGCTAGGAATTGTTAGCAGCACAGCTAGGAAAGCAGAAGCAATCAAGAAAGGCCTTTGTACCATCTTAAGCAAATATGATTTAAATATCACTATAGAAACCAATTTGAAAGTTGTAAATTTCCTGGATATAACACTTGATCTAAACCAAAACTCGTACAAGCCCTTCAACAAGCCAAACAACATACCACGCTACATTCACAAGCAATCCGATCACCCACTGCAAATAATTGCAAACATACCAGACTCTATCAGTAGGCGCCTTAACATATCGTCAAGCAAAACCCTCTTCAACAATGCAACTAAAATATATCAGGATGCCCTAAATCACAGGTGTCAAACACATGGCCCGCGGGCCACATGTGGCCCGCCACCTCATTTTATGTGGCCCGCGAGGGCTTCATTACTCATTCGCCCGAGACTCATTCTCCCGTATTTATAACGTTGTTAGGCACACCAACGTGAGTTATCTTGTCTCTAAAATTTGTCTATTCCTTGTGTTGTTATTTTTACATTACATAAGAATAATTTTGATTAGTCAGAAAAAATCTTTCTGGCCAATCAAACAAACGTACATATATACCTCAATGATCTCTTTGGCAAAATATATAACTAAATTACTGCGCCCATTGCAACATCTACTGAAACGAAAATCATCTCCCTTGCTTTAAAATTTATCGTTCGCGATCAATTTTTTTCAACTCCAGAAGTAAATATGCAGATTCAGAAGGGGTAAGACAGTGAAAGACTGCATAAATCAAATTGAAACATTATTTTTAATGTTTCAAAGTTTTTACTAACTTTTAATTTTGTCAATTTGCTTCGTTACACTCGAATAAAAATGCACTTTTTAGGCTGTCAACCGTAGTCAGACAAAAGTTATCATTCAATCTCGATAGGATCATATTCATTCTTAGAGCGGCTCCTGAAGTCTGAAAAGTCAAGAACAGAGTCACTGAACATAATTTTATTGTTTGAAACATGTTAATGACAGTTTATTTGAGTTATATTGGGATGTAGATTTGCTATGCTATGAAGATAATACTCACGAGGAAAAATTCGAAATTATAGTTTCGTGATTTTCATGTTCATGACTAACTGTACATGTATAAATAATATTCATAACTTTGTATTGTATGTAATAAATTACTAATTTTAGTCAAACACTGTATATTTTGTAATTTCTTTGGTGCAAGTCTAACTTTGTTTCAGCAAATAGCAAATAATTTTTTGATTTTTTGCTGCTTACATATTGATTTTGTGTTGCTGCTGTTGCAATTATTTAGTGTTTGCAGATTTAATGTGTGTATGCCAACAAATTCATGTTCTTAGCAGCTCACAATTTTTGATTTTACTGAAAGTATGCCCATGTTGATGGGTATTGTGTAACTTTTCTGATTTTTTTTCGAAAACAAGTGTTCTGCATGTTTTGCTGTGCAACTGTTCTGTTTGCAGCTTTAAGTAATAAAGTCAGAGTTATTTAATATCAAAGACTATTATTTTATATCATTCGATTACATTTCATTACAATTATAAGTTACATCTGGCCCTTTGAGGACAGCCATTACGCTGATGTGGCCCTCGGTGAAAATGAGTTTGACACCCCTGCCCTAAATGATAGCAAATACCAACACAAGCTGATATACAAACTGCAGAATAATGATGATAGGAAACGACCAGACCGAAGAAAAATAAACATATTATGGTACAACCCCCCATATAATGCAGCTGCCAGTACCAACATAGGACGAGCTTTCATCATGATTAAAGATGTAGTTGCGTCAAAATTTAAGTTGATCTTAAAAGAAAGCATTTTTTTTTCTCTATCAGTTGATATGTTGTTTGTTGTGTTACGCGATCGCATTGCCAAGAGATTTGAAGATTAAAACCGAAAAAATCTGATCACCGTAAAAACGCTCAGGCCACAAAAACGTGCCCAGCCTCGCCAAAAATGATGTCACGCGTTTGGCAACCTCTCTCTATCTCTCGTATTCACATCGGCTATTTGCGATAAAAGTCTAGTCTTACGCGGCTCTATTGGCATATATCTTATTTTGTATTTGCTCGTGTTGGCTAGAATAAAATTTTAAATCCTGCTACAGATGCATTATTATGAATGTTTAAAAGGCCTCAAATAACGAAAATTGAAAGTTTGTTCTACTCACTTTCTCCAAATCTTGTGTAAACATTTGGGTACCGACTACCAATTCTACCGGTCTACGGTAATTCTGTCTAGTCACTTTATGTAGAACGCGGTCTTTGTATCAGCACAGTTCTGCAGCTACCCATATAAACGATATACAGCCTCCCATAAGCCCCGCCCACATTATGTCGCCTATTACCTATTGCCTACGTACTAGTTTCTTACCGAATGCTAAGTAATTGAAATAAGCAAGCCACCTCTTTGAAAAGAATATAGACAGGGATAGAGTTTTAAGGATGAGAAGTCTGCTGCAAACTGGATTTGAACTCACATTCTCCAGTTCTGCGGACACCCATATACCATATCCGATTCACTACAATATTCTGCAAATCATGTTTTGCATTATCTTCAACAATATTATTTTATTATATAATTTTTACAAGCAAAAATATTTTCATCTCGGCATAAAGCTTTTATTAAAAATATTCATCAAGTCGTGGCCACTCACATAGTATTAGCTGATACAATAAGACAAATTCATCTACTGCAACAAACTCAAACAAAACATCATCCAGCACGCATTCAAGTCTCGCTTTCTCCTTTATGGCAGTTTCCACACAATGACAAAGCTTCTTCGGCTGGTGGGACGACATAAACATTCTGTAATCAGTAAAACAAGTAAATGTACACAAAGTAGATGCATTATATATGTCATTCATAGATATGTCATTCTAAAGCGTATCTATTGACAGCTTCCAAATTGGGAGTTAAATAGATTGCGAGTGTAATTTTAAAAACGAATAAAAATTTAATAATGGCACAAGTACGCCAAGCCAACGATTCGAAGCTTTGGTTCTGGAAATTAAAGATTTGCAATGATCAATCGATTTTACCCACTTCCTACGAGTGAAAATAATTTGTAATCATGACTCTAATTTACCAAAGAAAATTCGAAAAAATTTTTTTGCTAGGTAAAACGGCAGATAAGCTATGAAACGATGATTGGAGATAGCAAAGAATTATCATTTTATTAATTAGTATATGTATTTATGACTATAAAAAATATTACATTTACTAAAGTATAGAAGACTCCAAGTTAATTTACCTCCATTCTGTCTTCTTCTGCAGCAAAACGCTGCTGACGCCTGTCAGCTTTGGCCATAGGCTGTCTACTCTAATCTTTTACTAAACGTTGCTCAGATAACTCTGAGTAGCGGTCGCTCGAACTTGAAGCCATTTTAAAACTATGTATAACTTAGTAATTGTTGAAACGCGTTGAATCAGTAACGATGAGCATGAATTCTCTAGCGATGAGAATCTTCGAGATCACAGACAACGCGTTTTACGAGTGATAACATTTATTACGGTCTATATAAAAATTTCGCGATCGTGATTGGCTAACGAAGCGACCTCATATTTATCGCTCGTGGTTTCGTTTCAGAAAACAAGCTAGTGACGTCACGAAATTGGCACCCGCTGGAACGTGAGCTTTTTAAAAGAGGGCCTCATTCAAACGCATATATCTCTGGACAGGGTTGGTCTACAAAGACAAAAATGGCATCAAATTGTAGCTGATGTTTTAGCCTTTTATGGGTCCTAATTTCATTTTTGACGCAACTACATCTTTAAAAGAATATTCAACAAATTCCACCCGCTTAGAAAAATATTTAATCAGAATACACTCAAGCTAAGTTACAGCTGTATGGAAAATCTAAAGAGCATTATTAATAGAAGGCCATAACAAAAAGCTACTAAACACGGAAAAGAAGAAAGACAACACCAGCGATAGAACCTGCAACTGCAGAAAGCCAGAAGAATGCCAACTTGAAGGAAGGTGTCTAACCAAAAACCTAATATACCAGGCAGTAGTTACAGATGACCAGCAAAACAGCCAAACATATATTGGGCTGTGTGAAACCACTTTCAAAGCTAGATTCACCAGTCATAAGGCATCATTCAACAACGACAAAAAAAGACACGCAACAACGCTCAGTAATAATATTTGGGAGCTGAAAAGGAGCAACACAGGGTACACCATCAAATGGAATGCAGTAAAGCAAGCGAAAGCATATGACAACACCTCAGAAATATGCAGACCATGTTTGTTAGAAAAATATTATATAATTATGCACCCAAATAAGGCCAGTCTAAATAAGAGACAAGAACTCATTTCTACATGTCGCCACGGTAGAAAATTCATATTATCCAGTAATATAACCTAGCCATATACTTAACAACATGACTTTCATATAATATGTTTCCATTTCATATGTTTTAATCCTATAGTGGGGTTGTTCAAGGTGCACCTTACCTGATTGTCACTAGTAAATGAGTTTTATCTGAGGATTGTACATTTTACTATGTATATGAAACTAATAGTAATAAAGCTTTTTAGTCAACTCTCACTTCGCTATATTTATATATATATATAACTTGCTATGTACACAGGAAATACTAAGATCTATACAAAAAATATATATATGATTAAAAAGAGAACACATAAGGATGAAACAGTATCCCATATCTGTGTCTGATCAGTCAAAATAGCAAAAAGTAAAATTTAGCAAACATTGAGTTATACTTAAACTTAGATAAAAAATGTAGGAGACACATATCAAAGGTGCACCATGTGAAAGCAAAGTTAACCAAGTTGTCATCAGTACACAGCAAGATCAATTCTGTGTATAATGTGCTGAATATGTAAACTTTTTAGAGACTGAAAGATATTGTGTGTGTTATAGTTAACCAATACACATGTTACGTCCATGCAGTTATGTTGTTTTTCTTTGCACTACGTAACAGTTATTTGAGCAGAAACTAGTTACATGATACATATTCAGTGGTGCATGAAGATGCGAGCCGCTTACAATGCCAGCTGTCAATAATTTAACGTTACAAAATCCAAAAGGGTGATGTTTGAAAAAAAAAATTAGACGCCAAAAGATTATATGCAGGAGTTCGAAACAGATTAAGAACAGGGACAAACCAGTCTTCGATGAGTTTGAAACAGAACTCGGAATCATTCAACAGCAAAATGTTAGCAATGTTCACAAGAGCAAAACCTTGTGCAATCAACTTTTAAAACCTGCAAAAAATAAGAGGTGAAAAAATGTGGTTCAGCATTTATCAGTCTCAACCAGGAGAGTTGAGAGTGGTAAGGTAGACAAGTCCTACATTACCGTTTACTTGTGTAATCTGGTTATTCAGATGGCAACTTTTGTAACAATTATTCTAAAATATTCAACTATAAGTTGCTACATTGTCATAACAACCAGCCTTCAGAATTTCGAATTTTGCTATTCGTAAGGGTGGATAACTCTATATACAATATGATTCCTTGAACGTCACATTTTGACATGTTAACATGAAACAATGTGTTAACACCTTGTTGTTAAGCAAAGTCTCTCATGTAGAATAACCAAATGTACAAGTCATTGATAAGTTAAGGTACAACCATACATAAAATATTTTTCGTTCATTCTGACCGAAATCACGAAATGAATGAAAAACCCAGAATTATTTGGCCCAAACTCACACAATTGTCTGAGCTATGAAAACACAGCGAATTCGTCGACGAAAGGCTTTTAATTGGCTAAACAACTGTTTAGCGAGCACAATTCTAGCAGCTTTTACAATTGGTATAGTCCAAGACACATATCACAACACACAATAAAAAATATCAGAGCAATTTGACCTGATACGCAGGATGCGCTATTGTTGGTTCTTTATCACTCGGATATCAAATGGCAGGAACTGTTCATCAACGAAGTGCAAATTAGAATAGTACTGTGGGATAAAAATATGGGAAATTTTACAGATGAGAAAACAGTCAAATTCAACAATTGGCGTAACAAAATTGATGACCAAAATACTGGCCAGACATAGGATAGTATGTGTAAATAAGCTTGTTTCACTCTGTGTTCACTTTTTCGTTGGCTGCTATGTTTGATTTTACGGCTATTATACAGCTGAGTTATAGTAAGCTATTTTTTATAGGTAATTGCATTTCCCATGCCAAATTTTATTACAAAAATTTTTTCAACATTCGAGATTGTGAAAAGAAAAGTTTTACTAAGAATGTGACAAAATATTGCTAAATTAAATATGGCAATATTTGTCAACCACGCTACAAAAGCGCTACCACCTGTAAATAACAAGGAACATACCACTCTTTTACTAGGACGTGGGATAGTTTTTTGTATTTCCATGATCTTTTAGCTGAGACGTGCAGAAAAAAATGGGAAACTGAGAAACACATTTAACTTACAGTTAAAAGATTATCAGAGGAGAACTGCCAGTGGTACTGAGGCCATGCCAGAACCATCCTAGATATGGTGAAAATGCATGAAATTTTACAAAGATGATGTCAGCACATTTGTGTGAGCACAGTTCAATTATATAATAATTTACAGTACTAATGAATTAGTATCATCCATTAATCTGTAGATATATCTAAGGCCTTGGCAAAAGATAAACCTAGTTTACTTAAAGAATAGAGAAAGCATAATATTATTATGCTTTATTATTCATCTTGAGGTGTTGACTGATGTTCTAAAAAAAGAATCAAGGAGATTGACCAACCAGAAGCTGAGATATAGCCAGCCAAACACAGGTCTACCAAAAAACAAAAGTGTTTTGGTAATCATCAATATATGACGTATGAAATCGACTTGTGTGTCATTGGTCAATTAAGCCAACTAATGCGCTCTCCTATAACAATCACGGCGTTTTAATTGGTTTAATCCCTGGAAGTATAGAACAATCAAATTGGTCCTAACAATCATCGCTCCTAGAATTCCGAACCAGTCCCTCTGACGTGTAGATTAGTTTTAGCATAAAATAATTACACGCATCTATTATTTCGCAACATTTCGCTATCTTGCTAGTTCAGCTCAGTTTTGTTGTTCTCCTACTTAGCTTCCCTATTCAGACTCATCTTTAGCGTTGTTCAGATTTTTTAACTAAAGCTAATAAATAGAATCAATTAAATCAATCATCAATCTCGGTTATCATTTGGAATTTTCTACAAATTATATTAGTTACATCATTTATTTTATACGCAGTTATATTATTATTTTGTATAATATGCATTATGAATATTATATAAATCATAAAAAATAATCATAGATAAGATAATAGATCAATAGAAAAATCAAAGCAAAAGTTATCGTTTTCTTTTCTTATAGCAAGAGCAGCACGGTCAAGTTAGTCTTTTTAAGATTATGGCTGTAGTGAACTTCCAGTCTGTTAATAGTGACGATAATCATGAAAATCATCTGAATGCTGCAGTAGATACACAGTAGAAAAATGATGAAGGAACAAAAAGTCCCATTCCTATTTCGTATTCTAAACAAACTGCAATCGCGGATATCGCATATAGACTATACACGCGCCGTTCGTTGAACAGATGATCTTCGGAGCAAATCCGTGGAGATCGAGTTAAAATTTGAAGCACAATAGTCAAAATCTGCTCTTCTGCTTTAAAAAATCATGGCGAGGGGTTGTGGGCAAATGCCTTTACCACACAATGTTTGGATGATTTTCCTGAGAAACCAGAGCTAGTATGTAAATTATTTACTATCGCGAGAAGCGTTTCACATCTCGTAGCCAAAACAATCATTATAAGTAACGGCGGTAAGGGTGCGCAACTCCAGCACATGACCATTAAGTCGATTTTATACGTCATAGTTTTCGGGATTTTCGAAGGGTTTTCCTCTGATTCTTTATTAGGTAGACCTGTGTTTGGCTGTCTATATCTCAGCTTCTAGGGGGTCAATCTCCTTGATTCTTTTTTTAAAACATCAGTCAACACCTCAAGATAACTAATAAAGCATAATAATATTATGCTTTCTCTATTCTTTAATATTCCTTGAAAAAATAATCATAAATATTATTTTCAAAATGCATTTATGAGAGTCCATGTTTCAAATTATTTCTGTTATTACAGATCTTCTAACATGCCCAAGCAGCCATGCACGTAATGGAGACATCTGCTACAAATACATGGTCAGATTCAGGAACCTTTGATGGGTCAGACAGCTTAGTTGATGCGCCTCTGGTAACTGATGATGATGCATCATCATCAGTTACCAAAGCGTCATGTCCTACCATGCCACTATTGAATATTTCTAAAGGTAAGCAACCTGCCAAGCTGAATTGACTGAGTTCTAAATGTAAAAGTGTAATTCTAAATGCGAAATTTATTATTGAGCTGCTGTTTTTGGTGCTTAATAATCAATGTCTATTTTAAATTTACAATGTTATATTTTCCAGAAAAAAGGAAGCGCAGAAGATATTGATGTGGCCATCAAGACCGTAGACGATAGATTGAATAGACAAAAAGATCATGATGAACGCTTTTATTATGCCATGTCAATAGCGGCTAGGATGAGGCAACTCACACCATATCAACAGGCTCTAGCTTGAAAACGCATTGAGGAGGGCATTTACTTTTTAACCTTTGCATACAATGAAATGTTATCTTTTTACAGGCACCACTGATACAGCCTATTGAGTTGCCTAGTGGCCCCCCGCGTGGTGACCTGGCCTTTCCCAAGGTACCAGAGATTAACAACATGGACAGAGTCAATGACTACCAGGCAAAGTTATGTGCAGTGATAATGACACTGGAAGAGAGTAGACAGATCGAAATGAACACTCGGGGTCAAGCAGACTGTGAACTTTGGCTACTTGAACGAAAGAAAAGGATCGCAGCATTCAATTTTGGTCGGATAATGAAGAGAAAATCCCCAAATACAGAAAAATTCTCCCACAGCTTAAAGTCAGCAAAGCGATTTACAGCGACATCTACCTCCTATGGCCTATGTAACAAAAAGGTGACCAAAAGTATCTGTGTATACATGTCCAATTTACGGCAATATGTTATCGTGGGGGGAGAACAACTCACATTAAAACAGCAGATGACATGTATACTTAATTTTGTTTGGCTCCTGACTTGCCATGTACAGAATCAAATGAAATGTCGAATACGGATCAGGTACAGTTCTGTACAGCAGTAATGTTAAAAATATACTAAAGATAAATAGCAATAACACTCTGTGCATTAATAATCTCTTACTGTTTTTGATGCTAAGTTTCGGTAGCAAGACGAAAGGCACTTTCAGAATTATTTTTTAACCATCCTACATATTAATGAGTGTCAACGAGAAGTCGTTATCTACCAATAACACATATGGCGATTCGACCTCTGAACAAAAATAAAACGGATAAACCTATTGGTGCAAAACAGGGAAAACCCGGCCAAGGGTATGACGTTTGTGTTTAAAATAGATTGACAAAGCGGCTAGGCAACTTCGATTATATTATATAAGTTAAAACGTACCTTTGTACAAGCAAACATGTGGTAATTTCCATTGATTTTAATTGTATTCAGCTGATCGTGAGGACGCCCGCACGCTTTTATCCATCTCAAGCACTTTTCTAGTTTATTTTTTGGTTTCGGAAAACGAATAAATTTCACTCCCCCAGCTAGTCTTCCAGGATATCTACTGTCGGAGTCACAAAGACCCCATTGACATCGTTTCACCATTTTAAATCGTCAAATAAATGGTAAAAATGGAAGCAAAATTAACGTTCAAAACAACATTCACTATTGCTGCTTTGTCGGAGCTTGTCGGAGGTCATGGCGGATAGCAACATCGGCTGCTAAGCCTCGTCGTATCTGGACGCTGATTGGTCAATAGTTTATCGGGTGGTTGGTTTGATTGACAGGTCGCGTCATGTCAATTTTCATCCGGCCCGTAGCCTCTGTCATAAAAAGGCTAACGTCTGGCCAGCCTGTAGAATTAACCCTTTGAACCTTAACACCGGATTTCCAGCATTGCGTAGGGTGTCAAAATCCCTAACGGCCGGAATTCTGGCACCCGCATGGCTTTGTTTACAAAAGCAGTTTCTAAGTAACAGAGCAAACCAATCAGATTAATTTTTGCATGGGATGTTTGACCAGAAGTCTCATGCATTTGTAACAGTTTTTAAATACCTTTGCTTCTTTCGATTAAACAACAAATTTTCAAATATTAAAGCGGTATCGCGAAAAAATTGATACGACTCGTTTGTTATGAGGTCATAAATGATTGTGATGCAAATAAAGAATTTTATGATACTAAGGTTTTCAACATATTTTTAATCATGAAATGTTGATGAACATGTGCTCTAGGGACATGATGCTACTGTAAATGTTTTACGAGTTTTTTAAATCATAGAAACTTTTATAATTTTGGCCCGAATAAGGGTGATGGACTGTTTTTTTGTTTGGTGGCATTTGCTGTGGGTTACTCAACCTTTTTACTAATGTCTTACCATTCTACATGTTTATATTGTACAGCTATGCGTGTTCTAAACATAATAACTAAGCAAGACCATTGCGGTGTATCATAAATCAGTTTTTCATATTGCTAAAGTAACTCTGATGTTTGTGAAGTGAGACGTTTTTTAAATGTTTGACAAAACTAGACGAGTTGTGCACATAACCCATATATCATTTCATAGAGAACTGCAAGCCCTATCAGAATATAGCGTTTAATAAGTTCAAAGGACATTTAATAAGCAACTGCATGCAAAAAACCTCTCTGGATGTTGCAACGGTGATTACGGACAAACCCTATACAAATGTATCTTTCTGTGAACACCTTTCCAAAGAGGTACTTATGTCACAGGCACAATCAGACCACACAGAATCCACTTTCCTACTGATATAAAAAAGTTGTTTAAAAAGTGTTCTTGCTAACAGGAAAGACAATCTCCTTGCCATAATCTGGTATAACAGGAAAAAAATTAAGACTGCTCACCAGCTGCTCAACTGCTAAGCCAGTAGGGAAGCTTTTGTATGATGGGTCAAAGAAAAAAATTCAAAATATAGCAGATTTTACAAAAATGGTAAGGGTCGAGTATATATATCCCCGATAAGATTACATCATTAGCTGGTGGTTTTCCACACAGCCATGCTTTGGAAACAAGCAGTTTTCCATCTGTTAGAACAGTGAAAATGCCTACAGTTAGTAAAAATCAATCTCAACCATTTGATTAAAAAACTAGACCACTACAACTTTGTGATACAGTACTAGAGAAACCAATCAGCAACTACTGAGAAAAAGCACCAATGAATAGGGTAGCCCAATATCGGCCGCAAAAAACACTGGAAAGCACTTTCTTGAAAAGTGGCCCCCGAAAAAACTAAGGAAGACTGGGTCATGTTCTTGGTTTTACCGTTTACAAAAAATCAAGGAAACTGGGCCAAGAATACAAAGGCAGCAGAAACTCAACCTAGGGTCAAAAATGTGGTTTAAGACTCTGCAAGGGAGAATGCTTCCAAAAGCATCATACTTAATGTAGAACCATCGGACTAACATTGGAACTAGCATGTCTTTAGTTGTAAATACTGTCTTATTCTGTATTATAGAAGCTACCGATAATAATATTACCGTACTTTTCGGAATATTAGCCGCTACTTGTTTCTGATGTTTTGAACCATGCGGTTTATATAAGGGTGCAGCTATTTTGCAGTGTTTTTTTTTCAACACTAGGGCGCATCAACCGGAATCTCCAGTTAGTGTGGCTCTAGCGGTGAAAGACAATACGAAAAAAACCCTAACGGTACTGTTCCATTAGGCACTGGAATAAAAAGCACCAGTTAATACTGACCAGTGCCTAACGGCACTGTTCCGTTTGAACTAGCAAAGTTGCTGCCGTGTTAAAAATCACCGTCCTGAGTTGTGCGGCCTATACAAAGATTCGGCTTATGTATTGTTTTGTTATCACTTTTTGAAAATAAGGCAGATGCGGCTTATATAATGGTGTGGTTAATAGTACGAAAAGTACGGTAATAACAATAACTTGTCTTACAAAAAAAGTCATGAAATTGATGTAAAATAAAAGTAGCATAAATCGAAGCCTCCTGGCTTCAACTAATGATACAAGCAGTCAAGAAATGAGAAATGTTTTTATTGTATCAATCAAATGCTGTGAAATATTTTTAATAATTCGATACAAAGAACAAAGAATCCTGAAAACTTACTATAACATGAGGTATTACACATACTTAAACTGAGTGTATAGCTCATGCTTTTGGCGTGCACAGATAGTTCATATAATTTATATATATTATTTTAATAATTATTATTTACATGGTAATAGCTCAAAGAACTGTTTCTGAATGAAGCAAAGGATAATTATGTTATGCACATGTTGAAGGACCCTACACCACGGGCTGTGTTGTACCTGCGCCTTACACGTCAAAATATTGCATAATTCCCCCATAATTTTCACAGTAAAGCTGCCGTGATGTATCATTTTTCGTTGGCTTTTGATGGGGTAAAAAATGTCTGAAATATGCAATAGACCTGTTGCAAAAAATGTTGTGCCGTGACCAGTAAAAAGATGCCTAGTTTAATCATGCATGGCAACAGGTCAATGTTCCGCAAGGCCCAATTTTCCGCAAAGCCCGATATTCCATTGATGATCCAAAGATACCATTTATGTTTCACCAAGTAAGTATAAATGTAAAAGAATAATTCTTACATCTTCGCAGCTACTTTTGAAAATGTGTTATACAACTCGAGGCAATTTATAATAATATATTTTCACAATGGTGAGTTAGCTATCCTTCACACAAAAATAATAGTTGCTATTTGTAGCGAGTAATCAAGGCGTGTGTTCTATTACAATTTAAGGTACCAATCTCGAGTGCAAAGTTTTACCGGTGAATTGTAAAATGGCATAATTTATAGCTGTTAGTTTCAATCTTCATGTAGTTAATTTGCACTTATACAACAACGAAACTGGAATATTGATATTTGCTACAAAAGAAAGCCTAGCCATTGTTAGGAATTCACAGACCATCTATATCGATAGAACTTTTAAAGCCACACCATTACCATATCAGGAGATTGTTTCCATCCAAGCCTCTGTTGCCGATACAGTGGTGCCTGCAATACTTTCTTTGATGGCTTCAAAAAGTACAACACTCTATAAGAAAGTATGTATGCTTGGAAATAAATACTTCTTGGGCTACATGAGCTACATGGGGAAATTGATTATATTAAGTTTGAATAAACAAAATTCATTTAATACAGTAAACACTTTCATAACAGATAGCTTCTATAACTTGATATATTTACTTTATTTGGAATTTATGAAGATTTCGCTTCATAAGATTTCGCTTCATACTACATAATAAAATTCAGAAGCATTCAAAAAGCGCGCATCAGCAGCCTTCACTAAAAAATTTAAATATTTTGCTGCATATGCGCATATAAAATATTATGCAGACAACAAGGAGCATGTGCAGTCCCCAGTATTTAGGCTAAAAGCCTGAAAGGCTAATGAGCTGACAGCAATCTGCTTTAAATCATAAGTAAGGTTTCACAAGGGTAAAATAAAAACTGTAGGCGACTTTCATTCAAACTTTAGGGAACAAGTTGAGCTCACATTGTGGATAAAAAAGAAGGTACATTTTGTAGCATAATTATATTGTGAGTTTACTCCGTTAATTGTAGTTCTTTCTTGCCTAGAACAACCATTTAAATTATGTGAATGGAAAAAGCACCCTTCGATATGACTCCCCATTTCCTGTTTGAAAGACGAAGAAGTCCTGTATAAAAAAGAGTCAAGCTGCTAAAAGAGGTTTGTCTATTCACGGAAAGAAATCGGAAAGACTGTTGTAATCTACTTTCTTCGGCAGACCTTGGGTGACAATGATTAATTTAAAATGATAAGTGAGTTTTGTTAATGTTCAATGACACAATTCATGCTCAATGCTTTAATGTTTATAAAAAAAATTCTCATCTAATGCAAGTACATATGTATAGTGGAACTGATAACAAACCCCTTGAGGCTATTCAAATGCAGTTCCATTTATATGCAATATTTTCATTTCAGAGAAACTGATAGTTCATAGGCGGAAACAATGGCAAAAGTTAAAGGAACGAATACAAAAGCTCAAGAGACAGTTAGAACAGGAAAAACAAACAATAGATAGCTACTGGGGGGCAATAAAATATGCTGTCAATGAAATGATTTAAAACGACCCACATTAATTTTACAAAAGTATATTGTATGAGTTAAATGACAGAGAACTTTGGGATGTGAACTCAGATACATATTTAATGGTGCATTGAAATACCAGCTGGTTAGGATGCAAGCTGTAAAAATTTAACATAAAAACGAAAAACCCTTCTAAGTTATGTTTGAAAAGGGGGACAAACGAGTCTTCGACAAGTTTGCAACAGAACCCAGAAACATACACTATGACAAATTTAAGAAATATTTTTCACGAGAGCAAAACAGTGTACACTCAACTTTTAACTCTTTCGGGACGAATCACGTGAAAGCTCGTCAAACGGGCAATGTCTCCGAGGCTGAACCACGTGAAAGCCCGTTAGAATTCAGTCTACGATAGACCTTTTTTAAAATATTTTATTTTTTAAGAAAATAGCGTTTAAAAATAAAATTAATTATTTCATCAATTTCAGTAGGTTTTCTAGTAATGTTTTGAGACTGAAAAGTAATCCCTAATACGCATGTGCAAGAAGAACACGTTGCAAAAACTTGCTCTTCCTTTTTGGAAAGCTAGTCAACATGGACGGACGTGATTGCTCCAGCTCAGCCAAAAAAGTACGTTTAGATGAAGACATCAACTGGTTCGAAAGTGAGGAAGAGGATATCAGGTCAGAAGAAAGTGGGGAAGACGATGCATGTGAAATAGAAGATCAACAGAGTGAATCTGATAGCGAAAATGAGAGTGAAACGGCCGGCGATGAAACAGGGAGTATTTACGGCTTTCAAAGAGGAGACGACTTAAAACCCAAAGATTTGCATTTTGATGAGAGCTTGGCAGGAGTAAAAAGTCGAATTCCTGGACAGATAAGTATTCTTGATTATTTAAAACTTTTTATCACATTGGCCATCATGAATGTAATAGTTAACGAAACAAATAGATATGGCCTTCAAAAACATCGCGATGCCTGGGAGCCTGTCGATGACAAAGATATTTGGCGAGTTTTTGGTTTAGTTGTGCTCATGAGTATTGTCAAAAAGCCTACTCTAAAATCTTACTGGTCTACCTGTCCCCATTTATCTACGTCAATATTTGGGAAAATAATTTCAAGAGACAGGTTTTTAACGATTTTAAACTGTTTGCATTTCACTGACAACTCGGAAAACCCTGCTGGCAATAAATTGTTCAAGCTAGGCAATGTGTTATCCATGATATGTGAGCGGTTATCTTCTGTTTTACTGCCAGGTAAATTTATATCTATAGATGAAAGCTTGCTGGCTTGGAAAGGACGGCTTAGCTTCAAACAGTATATTCCATCTAAAAGATCCAGATTTGGAATTAAGATATTTGCTCTCTGCGATGCTGTCTCTGGCTACGTGCACAAGCTGTCTGTGTACATAGGTGATGAGCGAGAGCAAGCTGAAGGTACCAGCAGAGGAGTCACCCACAATATAGTAATGAAATTAATGAATGGTTTGCTGAATACAGGTCGTTGCTTATATATGGACAATTATTATAATTCGCCAGATTTAGCTGCTGAACTTATAAAAAATAACACTCATGTTTGCGGAACTCTGCGTCCAAACAGAAAAGGTGTTCCTAAAGATTTAAAATTATGTAATGGAAAAACTATTAAAAAAGGTGAAACAACGGGTTTTTCTAATGGTGATAGTATGGTTGGCTGTTGGAGAGATGAAAAATTTATTTGTGTAATTTCAACTATGCATAAAAACTTGGAAGTCGTAGATACAGGCAAAGTAAATTATAAAGGGGGTAAAATTTGCAAACCAGCTGCTATTTTGGATTACAACAAATACATGGGGGGAGTTGACAAATCAGATCAAACTTGCATTATTATAACGCTGCGCGTAAAACCATGAAATGGTACAAAAAATTATTTTTTCACTTATTAGATATTTGTGTGTATAATGCAGTCATAGTTTATAGAGTACATAGCGGCTGTAAAATAACTGACCTAGAGTTTCGAAATAAATTAATTGAACAGATATTTGAATACACTGGATCTTGCCGCAAAAACACTAGTTCCTGCGCTTCAACTCTTCCCCTCATCGAATAGTGCTAAATAGTGCTAAAGGACGGCTTAGCTTCAAACAGTATATTCCATCTAAAAGATCCAGATTTGGAATTAAGATATTTGCTCTCTGCGATGCTGTCTCTGGTTATGTGCACAAGTTGTCTGTGTACATCGGTGATGAGCGAAAGCAAGCTGAAGGGACTCGCAGAAGAGTCACCCACAATATAGTAATGAAAGTAATTAATGGTTTGCTAAATACATGACGTTGTTTACACATGGGTAATTATTATGATTTGAGATAGCTGCTGAACTTATAAATAATAACATTCATGTTTGCGAAACTCTGCGTCCAAACAAAAAAGGTGTTCCTAAAGATTTAAAATTGTGTAATGGAAAAACTATTAAAAAAGGTGAGACAACAAGTTTTTCTAATGGTAAAAGTATGGTTGGCTGTTGGAGAGATAAAAAAACTTTATTTCTATAATTTCAACTATGCATAAAAACTTGGAAGTCGTAGATAGAGGCAAAGTAAATTATAAAGGGGAAAAAGTTTGCAAACCAGCTGCTATTTTGGATTACAAGAAATACATGGGGAAGTTGACAAATCTGATCAAAACTTGCATTATTATAACGCTGCGCGTAAAACCATGAAATGGTACAGCAAACTATTCTTTCATTTATTAGATATTTGTGTGTACAATGCAACCATAGTTTATAGAATCCATAGCGGCTGTAAAATAACTGACCTAGAGTTTGCAAAAAAATAAATTGATCAGATATATGAATACACTGGATCTTGCCGCAAAAACATTATTTCCTGCGCTTCAACTTCTTGCCCTCATCGAATAGTGCTAAATAGTCAAGGAAAAGACAAGTGAAATATAGAATTTGTAAGCACTGCCCAGAGCGAAATGATGACGGCACCCATAAGGGAAGCGAAACTAAAGTTAAATGCCTAAGATGCGTAGTATCTTTGTGCCAGTCAGATTTTAATCCTTACCATGCTAAATAAATTTATTTACAAATTGTATTTTATTTGGTTTCTACAAATGCTTCGCTGCTTTGTATTTTTTAGCTTTTGTACATACATTTGCTAAAATGTCATCTAGTCTATTGTATTTGTTCTGCATTGCTTTGATATGTTGTATTTGTTGCCCACTGCAGTTTTTAGGGCAACCACCTAATCAAAGAGTTCACTTCACATATTCTGCAATCTAACAGATTGATTTCTCCACGATTTGTTGTTTCTGAACATCATAAATGTTGTTTCCTGTCTTTTTTGCTGCTTCACCAAATGTGTGAATACAGGCTCACCACTCAATTCTTCTTGTACACAAACAGATAATCTTTGCTGCAGCATATATGAGTCTGTGCAATGAGTTGATATGCAAAATCGATACATAAATCTAGCTTCAAGAAATACATAATAATCTGACAGCAAAAAATCTCAACTGCAAATATATGGATCTCAAGATGCAGTCTTCGCAAGCTGTCTGCAGGAAAAAATCTCAGTCTGTAGAAAAATATCTCAGCTTCCAGATGCGTATACATTTGCAGCTTTATGCCAAAGTGCATGAGAGTTATAGCAGTTTGAGCAGCTTTGTCGGGTAACTGTTACACTGCTTATCGACATGGCGTCATGAGCATTTCGAAAGCCCCGCATTACACCGAAGCTAAATTTACTTTTAATACACATGGACAAGCAATTTATTTGCAAACTCTTGCAAACATATGACACCGTGAAGATGCTTATCATAAACCATATTCACAGAGTTATTGCTTCTAAAAATGTATTGGTTATCGATATTGTATGGTAGAAAGGTGAAAACTTCGACAAACCAAAAAAATTGACTAAAATATTCACAAACTATTTGCAGGAAATCAATGGCTGCCTGTTGAGAAATTTCTAAGCTTTCCAATGCATATTCATTTATAGCTCCACGCCAATTTGCATGTAAGTTATAGCGAAGTTTAGGCGACCAAATCAGGCCTCCATTTTTCACTAGTCTTTTGGGCCAGGCACAGAGAATTTCGACTACTAACCATGTACTTTTCTGTGAACAGTTTTTCTAGAAAGGTACGTATGCCACAAACTATCTATAGATCGTTTTCCTACTGATATGAAGAAAAAGTTGTCGAACAAAAGTGTTATGGCTAACAGGAAAGACAATATCCTTGCCATAAACTGGTGTGATAGGAAACAAATCGGACTGCTCAACCGCTAAGCCAGTATAGAAGCTTCTGTATGATCGTTCAAAAAGATTTAAAATATAAAAAATATTCCAAAATGGTATGGATGGAGTAGATATTCCCCATCAGATGACATCATGTGGTGGTATTCCACACAGCCATGTTTTGAAAACAGGTAAGTTTCATTTTGTTAATAGAACAGCGAAAAATGCCTACACTACAATTGCTACAGAAACAATCCTAACCATTTGGATAAAAAAACTGGACCACTACAATTTTGCCACATGGTACTAGAACGACCAGTTGAGAACTACTGAAAAAAATACATATGACTAGGGCACCCCAGTCTCAGCAGCAAAAAAATCTGAGAGCCACTCTTTTATAGTTACCAAAAGAAAAACATTTTTGGAGTTTGTGTAGATCCAAAGAAACTGGGCCAAGAATATGAAGGAGAATCTCAACCTCGAGTCAAATTGCGGTGAAGGACTCTGCAAGGGAGTATGCTTCCAAAATCAATGTAAAAAAATCAAACTACCACGTCTTCACTTGCAAGTACTGTCTTATTCTATACTATACAAGTCATGATAATAATATTAATAACAATAACTTTTTTTACAAAAAACTAATCATAAGATCCATGCAAAATAAAAGTAACATAAATTGGAGCATATTGGCAGTGAACGATAAAAGCAATTCACAAAAGAGAAATGCTTCCATTGTATAAATCCGATGCTGTGAAATACTTTTGACAATTTGATACAAAGAACTTGGAATCCTGAAAACTTATCATAAACCAACGAATTACAGATACTTAAACTGGGTACATATTGCTCATGCTTCTGGTATGCGCAGATATCTTATATCCTTCATATATTATTATTATTTACATGGTCATAGCTCAGAAGACTGCTTCTAAATAAAGAAGAAAAGCAAAAGAAAGAGATGAAGAAGCAAAGGATAATTATGATATGCCGATGTTGGAGAGCCCGCACTGGTGCCCCGCTGTATGTTGTACATGTGCCCTACACGTACAAATATCAGACATTTACCCCATGATTCTCACAGTAAAACTACCGTGATGTTTACTTTTTTGTTGGCTTTCAATAGGATAATAAATGTCTGAAATATCCAATAAGTCTATTGGTGAACTTTCAGACTAGCGAAAAGATGTCTAGCTTAATCAAGCATTTGGGCCACAAATCCATACTGCTACCTAGTCCATGTCAAAATTTATTTACCAATTTGACATTTGACAGCACGTATTCATATTGTAGTACCTGCTTTTTTAAGATAGGGCCTGTCTTGACAAATCTGTTGTTTTGTAGAGTTGATCTTTTGACGAGCGTATCTTGCAAAACAATAGCTGGTTCAAAGACAGGCAAGGACAGCACACTGCCAGCACCTTTTAGTTGGATTTGCCTTTTTTTACAGTAGGATCGAGTTTGCCATTAGAAGCCGTTTTTACCATTAGATTTTGTTATGTGGCTATCTTTTGTAGTAAGCAAAAGCGATCGCACACAAATTAGAGCTATAAAAAGTAGGAGACAATTATAGTGTCTGGGTTGGGTACCAATCCGTATTAATAAGCATGAGTGTAAAATGCCAAAAGCAGTGAGTCATGCCACAAACACATTAACTTCATTTACTACATATTGTGCTCACTCAGTCGTATAAGTACACTAAACACTGAAACTTTGTACCTAAATTTATGTAATACATTTTCGATGACTACAAAAAATATAAAACTAGAGGTTAAATGAGATACATTTACCTTTAAAGTAGACAATATTAGAAATGCTATTTCTTGACTTACAAGTACATTCTATTAACATGTATGTTTTCTTTTTCTGACAGACACTTGTCAGAAGTCCACCCGACGGTCATTATTTACTGCACAGTGTAATAACTCATTTGGGAAGCTGTGTTGGATATTACACAGAGATGATGAGAGAAAAATTACCCATCAGGTTGGAATAGTAATTAAACACCGTGTCTGCCAAATATACAATCTTTGTCAGAGGCATTCCAGCAAGTACAAAGGTATGAAAATATGAGAGACTTCTCTCAAGATATTAGGGATTTGGCTTTTTATTTATTAAGCAATGGCTGGAAGATTGTGATTGTAACTCACGATGTACAATACAAATCACCAGTGGTCACAAAGCCAGACAATTGGCAATGTATCAATTCTCTGAAGGTGATCCATTTGTCAGCAAACGCCACTGCACTACAACCTTGTTTCTAAGGTTCTTTTGCCATTGGTCAAAAATATCGAACAGATAGATAATGTAGGTATGCATTATATACATAATATGCATAATATACATTTTCGATGACTACATAACATAAACTGTTACAGAGGTTAATGGTTGACTTGCAACAAAATTCACATTACAGTTATTTGGTATCAAAAGATTCACCATGTCTTACTCTGTTGTGGTGTAGGTGCCAAATATGTGGAAATGTGATTACAAGCTCTTAAAAGCTAAAAAACAAACAGAAAATCGCAGCCACGCAAGACTGCCGTAGTTTGGATTCGTTTTCCAAAACGGCTAAAATGTGACGTACATGTAGTTGTGCGAGATGGTTTCTGTTTACACTTTCATGCAACCTTATTCGTCGAAATATTTTTACAAATATACTTCACGCTTGCAATAAAAACCCTGTCTATTGTTCTTACGCGTCTATTTTATCGGCATCGTAATGCTGCAACTTTGAGCACTGATATCTCAAAACCTACCATAAAAATGTTTAATTTTTTAATCTTAGCTTGAACGATTGCATATCATCCTCTAATAAACATGATGAGCCATTTGGTCCACTGTCATGATCGAAAAATGCTGTAGAAATTGTTCGCCCCACATGGCGGGAATTGTAAGTCACATGATCAGATAATGTTAGTTTCAGTTCACATTTGATCTATCGCGCATAGCAGACACGCTTTCTCGTATTAAACTTGCTAATTTCAATTCGTCATAATGTCTAAGCTGAGAAGCACCTTTTTTATGACTTGTCGATTAGACCAAACCGAAACAAGACTGTAAAGTAGCGAGCATCTATATTTGATACAGGGTCTTAGGTAAAACCCGAAGTGTTTGTCATAAACTATTGCTACGAAAAGTTTTATATTGAGCTTTTTATTGGCCTTTCAATTCACGTGAGAACATCACATGACAAGACAATATCCAAAATCCGTGGATACGTCATCGAAATCAAGAGATTCCAAGGCTTTTCGCTTTTGAGCTTTTAAAAACTTGTAATCACATTTCCACATATTTGGCACCTACAACACAACAGAGTAAGACATGGCGAATCTTTTGATACCAAATAACTGTAATGTGAATTTTGTTGCAAGTCAACCTTTAAATGAGATCCATTTACTTTTAAAGTAGACAATATTAGAAATGCTATCTTCTTGACTTACAAGTACATTCTATTTACATGTATGTTTTCTTTTTCTGACAGACACTTGTCAGAAGTCCACCCGACGGTCATTGTATACTGCACAGTGTAGTAACTCATTTGGGAGGCTGTGTTGGATATTACACAGAGATGATGAGAGAAAAATTGACATCAGGTTGGACTAGTAACTATAGGTCATTTCTGCCAAATATACAATCTTTGTCAGAGGCATTCCAACAAGTACAAAGGTATGAAAATATGAGAGACTTCTCTCAAAACATTACGGATTTGGGTTTGTATTTATTAAGCAATGGCTGGAAGATTGTGATTGTAATTCCCGATGTGCAATACAAATCACCAGTGGTCGCATAGCCAGACAATTGACAATGTATTGATTCTCTGAAGGTGATCCATTTGTTAGCAAACGCCACTGCACTACAACCTGGTTTCTAATGTTCTTTTGCCATTGGTCAAAAATATTGAACAGATAAATGATGTAGGTATGACCTATACAGCAGACCAAGGTTTTACTGAGGTGTTCAAACCGACTCAATTTGAGTTGATAGAAAAATTAAATTCTACAGACCACTGTTTTCAACAGTAAATGTTCTGGCAAAAGAAACCTCTGGGCTTGATTTGTTCGCAGTGGTAGCCGAGCAAGAGTTAGCTCATCTTAGAGCAAGACAAGAAGTCTCAGTTATTAAAACAAGCTAATTAGAAGCCTCTGTTGTTAAAACAAGCTATTCTACTTTTCCATCTAACTTGTTAACTAATAAAATACTGAAGATGTTCAAAATGAAACTATTAATTTTGAGAATGAACATTGTATTGAACCCAGGTCACAAGAAATAATTTCTGATAAGAAAACCCATGATAATTATAATGATAAATTTGTGAAGGTGGGTGACGAAATTGAAAGGCAAGTCATAATTATTATAATTTTTTAGAGCAAAATAAAGCGAGGGCAACAGTTCACCAAAACAATTAAGCAGTGACATTTTGAATAACTCGAATAGTGAAGATGACGATGTGCTTGAGCGATTACACGTTAGAATTCCATGTAGCAAAATATTTTCTACGAGGAATAATATTGACAGCTCATGTACCAAAAATACAAAGCAAGTATAGAGCAATCACCTTGCAGAGTGCTATCACCTTGCCTAGTAGTGATATATCCTTCACAAAAAACTCTGATCATTACAATTCTGATGCTTCAACAAAAATAGAATGTTTTAATTGAGAAATTAGGCTTTTTCCAGTTTTTTGTTAGAAAAGTCTGAAATATTTGACACTATTAGAAACAAAATCAGATATCTCGAATGTTTGTAAAGAAATCCCTTACAAATCTAAAATAACCGAGAAACACCAACTTTTTAGTTGATTTATTTATTCTAATCATAATTAATATCTGATGAAAACTTACTTTGGAAATTGAAAGGAAACACATAATTTGGTATGTCATGTTGGTGGCCATTTTGGATTTACTTTCAAAAGCAGATGGAAAAGGGTATGTCAAACCTTAATCTGTACTCTGGAAAGTTATTGGGTTGGAAAATGTTAATTGTTTGAATCCAACTTGAAATGTGACAAGGAACCCATCTTTAATAAAATAAAACTCACTATTTATTTTCATTTTACTGGGATGGTCAAAGTTGTACAATGGATACAACAGCTATTATGGCCGCTTTTGAAATCTGAATGCAATTTTGAGATTTAGTACACGGCCATGGCTAGCAAGCATACATTGGAGAGACAAGAACAATTGTCTTAGTGATAGAACTTTTCTTTTCCTTTCAGATTGATTTGGCTTGACAATGCCTAGGGTTAATTACCAAAAGAATGGCAGCGAACGCTATGGCTCCGCATCGCAAAATGATTTAAACAAGGCCTTGGAGGAGATTGCTCGAGGAAAGTCACAGAGAGAAATTGCTAGAAAGTACAACAGAACTAGAGGGAAAACAAGCTATCCAAAAGCCATTCCAAGAGCTGGGGGTCACCCTACAGTACTGTTTGAAACTGAAGAACTAGATATGGTGAAACATAAAAACCATGGCGGAATGAGGGTATCCCATGGATAAATTAGGTTGGTGTGAGAAATTCTCAATGGCCGAATGGGCTATCAATAATAATTTTATTCAACTTGCGGTCTTGTCTTACCAACTGTCATTTCGTCTGTTGCTATTTTAGAACACCGAGTGCCTGTGAGATCCCACCTAGAGAAGACTGGAAGGCAAGTACATCAATGCAGTGATGTATTGTCTACCCTACCATTATGCGTCCACACCTACCAAGTGTGGACTGGGCAGGTCTATTTATGAAGCGTCATAAAAAAGAACTGTCACACAGAATATGTCAAAACATTACTCCTAAGCGAGCTGGCATTAGTAGAGATCAGGTCAAGAAATATTTTACAAACCATGAAACCAGTCTGAAGGATGTTTCCCCATAAACATTGTAAACTATGGCAAGACCAGCCAAACGGACGATCCTGGTAAGAATCTATGCATATTCAGAAGAGGCTCAAAATATTCTCAGCGTGCTATACACCAAAGCCAAAGCTCCACTAGCCTCATGTTTGCTGGTGCTGCATCTGTTTTACTGTTTTACGATGTTTACAAAGCCGAACATTTGTGGAGTACATGGACAACCAGAAGGAGGTCAATCAGAAACTAGATACGGGAGAAGTAAATCTGGCAGGTTTGAAAGTACATTTCGAAATTGGTTTTACAGTATAGCCCTGTCCTATCTAAAGAAGCAGGAAGGACTTAAAGTAGTAATTGGGGATAATCTGAGCTCACAATTTTGTGATGATGTAATTTACGCGTGTGAGACACACAATACGGTAGGACAGATCTTAACGCAATGGAAAACTGGAAAAGGTCACAGGCCATCAACTCTTAAAAAGATGCATTTTCAGGTCTTTTGAAGAACCTACTTCTTGCTATTGAAGATCATCAGAGTGAGAACTTGAAATCTGATTTTGTCAAATCCGGCATGGCGCGTCTTGACTCTGGTCCTGTTCTGCAGTGGCTACCCACTAATGAAAGTGAAGATGGTGATGCTTCAAATGTGTCAGAGGCAGTGGTCGACTATCTACAAACCCTCGCTATGGTACCACCCCAACAACTAGTGCACTGAGAAACAGAAGGAACAAATCAACAGTCGAAGCAAGTAAGTGTTACTACCCATATTTCGAATTCTGAAGATAAACGGACAGAGGTCACCCTTGCACCATTTGAATGAGACACGGAAAATCCTATAGAGTCTGTTGCAAGCACAGAAAATGAAGATCGGGTCAACAATGATGTTGGTGTTATAAAAATGTTTCAAAACCTTATGTAACTAAAAAGTATGGTGGCAAAGTTGAGGAAATCGTAGATGGAAGATAGGAAATATTATGTACATGAAAAAAGTTGACGAAACTCTGGGAAAGTTCGCTTTTCCATCTATTCAGTATATATGATGACAGAGTTCTTCTCAAGTTAAAACATCCAATAGTGACTAGACGTGGGTAGTATTAATTTTGGTAGTGAATGCTTAGGATTTTGTATTCAATGAGTCAAAGAATCGCCAGCAGGAAGGAGCTGACGCTTTGACCAATGATATTAGTTATGTATTATATCGCAGCGCATTGTACATGTATATCAGTTTGCTTCAGTTCACATAAATATATAATACAAGTACATGCTCAACAGTTTCAATCATTTTTAAAAGTAGTCTGCAAACAACCATAGTTGTTTGCACAATAGCCGGTAGGTTCATTTTGGTAGCCCTTTACTCTTTTTTTTTAAACAAAGAAATATAAATTTGCTTTTGATGTTTTAATATGGTGTTCCTCAAGTTCCTAACAGATGACTTTCATTTACAAAAGATAGTTAAGTGATGGAGTCTAAATTACTGAAGATATGAAGAAGAATATAGCCCAAATTTGCCAAAGTTACCTCCTTCTATGGTATGCAATGCATGAAATGGTCAAAAAAAGTTTGGGTTTGATGAATTTCAAATCTAGTGGTGGCCTACCCCACAATCTTTCACAAAGATATAAAGCCAATAAAGGCGGGTTTTATGATGACGAGTTTAAAAAATTGTTAAAACGTACTCGCAAACAAAATTCTGGAATTTTATTTGTTGGAGAACATCCTCGGTTAGTTATAGTTTCGAGTTATGAGTGGCAAGTGGATCTAATGGCAATAGTCTCTAAGAAAAATAAGTTATCCTCTATTTTCAGGATCGAAACAACATTCAACTGCACCGAGTACTTAGTCACCCTTAGTTTTTAAACATCCTATGATTATGAACAGCCAGAAAAGGTTGTCCCATTTCTTAGAACCAGTTTGGTGTCTAACACACAAGACGGCATGCGTGGCTTTTGAACTTTTTGCTGCCGTTTTAGCATTGTTCAAATCAAAGTTAAGAAACTGCAAAATTGTTCTTATGAGTGATGGCATTGTTTAACTGCTATAAAAATCTTTTCCATAATGATCTGCTCAAAACGTATCAAGGATAATTTATCTCGTCAATTAACTAAACTGTGTAATACAAAAATGCTAACACAAAACTTTAAACAATATGTAATCGCTTTAAAACTGGATTGATTTATCCAAGAGGAATTGAAGCTGGACTCAAGGAGGATCAACAGTACTTCAATAAACCAAACGAGGCTATAAACAACATTTTTAAAACTGGTATGACTCGTAATATATATCGTTTTATATCAGTAGAAACGTATTCATAAAGAAACCTTTCATGTTGATCCATATGAGCGGGCAAAGTTGCCATTAAAGATTAAACAAAAACTTAACTTCTTTTGGAATGGTCCAAAGCTATGCAAACAAAAGCAAGAAGGTCGGAAAGAAATTATTGGTAATCGGGCAGCCCGAAGCAAAAAGCTGTGCCAAAAGGAAAGAATTCGACTTAATAGAAACAAATGTCTAAGTAAAGTACACAGAAATTCCGAATGAGTGAGCAAAGTTGCCATTGAAAATTAAACAAGAAAACTCCTTCTGGAATGGTCCAAAGCCAGGCAAAGAAAAGCAAGAAAGTCGCAAGGAAATTATTGGTAATAGGACAGCTATAAGCAAAAACCATGACAATAGGAAGGAATTCGACTCAACAGAAACAAATGTCCAAGTACACAGAAATTCAAATTACATGTACTAGTGATATACAACAACTATTACAAAATTTTATATAACTTGTGCACATGGTAAAAAACCAATAGCTAAAGTTGAAAAAGATCCCAATCGCATTGTTGGTACTTTATTAAAAAGAACCCCAAAAAGGTGGAAAAATTTATATCACTACATGTACATGTGTACTGCATGAAAAGGTGCTATAAATATTACAAACAAAAACTGCATCTTTGTCCAGAAATTGAGACCAACGAGTATCAGCAAGATATAATAAGTTGTCCGTAACACCTGCTTTCCTTGTTGTACTTTACAAGAGTTTCAGGTGATATGTTTGCATTCAGGAGACATCGAATTGCGCAACTACAGCCAACCTACTGAGCAGATCGTCACGTGCGAGTTTGAGCCAGACTTTCATGTCGATGGCACCTACTTTGACGCACATTTTGTAATTAATGAGTTCAATATGGTTTTCACGTTCTCCAAACACTGACTCCATCACCACAAAGACTGACAAGGAAACGTCGCTTCTCTAACTGACCAAAGACTACTGGTTAGGTTGTTGATACCTCTGCTTAACGTAACCTTAGATGACCATGTCAAACATGAATGCATGGGGTGATAACACAACCCTACTGAACGCAATGGTACAGGCAGTGGCTACTGATCTGGCCACATCCCAACGCAAACAGTTTTGGGATATTACGTCTATACCTGGAAGAACATGGCAGCTACCTTGAAAGTTGTTAACCTGTTGATGTCCCAACATCCTAACATTAGTGCGCTATATGCGCTACAAAATCCAAACGTAACTGCCAAAGCTGGCCCAAGTTTTGTGCAGGTATACCCATGTACCCAACTAACCTCGGGCATGTACAAATTCCAAGCTATGCCAAATGACAATTGTACAGAATACCATCAATCAACGTAACGCTCAGCGGCAGGACACATGGGATCCCTAGACCCACTATTGAACATCGTTCACTCAACTTTCATGCTAGTGAACTGTGAATCGCGAGATGAGTTGCTAGTGCAGCTGACTAACACCGTCTATAAGCACAAACTAGATGGTACATTGGAATTGGCACATTCCATTTATAATCTCACTTTGTCAAATATACACGTAGGTGCCCATCCGGTTGAGATACATGAAGGCATATTCAGCCTCACATATCACCTGAACTGGCAAGAGTTCAGTGACCACAGTTCAAGGAATGCCATGCTGGCCACACTCAGCAGACAACATCAGGTTCTGCAAGCCATGAGAGTATTTACATCGCCACATAGGACTTTTGAAGAAAATGTAAGAGAATCAAAAGAGGAAGTCCTTGGGCGATTTCTTATGGCTTTTTTATTTGGAGGACATGTCGTCTCTGGCTTTGAACTCTGGACCCTTGTGGTGAATATCATTAGAAAGACCGTGATTGCCACCTGGCAACAGACTGATGAAGAAAATGCACTAGAGGTCACTGCGGAGCAAATTCTGGCATTGACCGATGAGGAGGATAAGATGTTGTCCGCAACCGAGCTGACAGCCGGATGATCCCTGCCGGAAAACACGATACCCTGGGTGCAGCGCTCTACTTCTACAGAGCCAGGAATATATGCTCAGGCCTCAGTTACAAGGGTGCCAGTCAAAACCTTTCAAACTTCTTTTACGGAAGAATCTTAATGACATGCGACCGACCCATCCATCCATCCCAGCCTGTAATTATGGGCGGCAGAGAATGATCATTCCTCTTTTGATGTTTTAATATGTTGTTCCTTAAGTTCCTAACAGACAACTTTCATTTACAAAAAAAAAAAGTGATGAAGTCTAAATTACTGAAGATATAAAGAAGAATATAGCCCAAATTTGCCAAAGTTACCTCCTTCTATGGTATGCAATGCATGAAATGGTCAAAAAAAGTTTGGGTTTGATGAATTTCAAATCTAGTGGTGGCCTACCCCACAATCTTTCACAATTATATAATGCCAATAAAGGCGAGTTTTATGATGACGAGTTTAAAAAATTGTTAAAACTTGCTCGCAAACAAAATTCTGGAATTTTATTTGTTGGAGAACATCCTCGGTTAGTTGTAGTTTCGAGTTATGAGTGGCACCTGGATCTAATGGCAATAGTCTCTAAGAAAAATGAGTTATCCTCTATTGTCAGGATCGAAACAACATTCAACTGCACCGAGTACTTAGTCACCCTTAGTTTTTAAACATCCTATAATTATGAATAGCCAGAGAAAGTCGTCCTATATTTTTAGAACCAACTTGGTGTCTAACACACAAGACGGCATGCATGGCTTTTCAACTTTTTGCTGCCGTTTTAGCATTGTTCAAATCAAAGTTAAGAAACTGCAAAATTGTTCTTTCGAGTGATGGCAATGTATAACTGCTATAAAAATATTTTCCATAACGCTGTGCTCAAAACGCGTTAAGGATAAATTATTTCCTATAAATTAACTAAACTGTGTAATACAAAAAATGCTAACACGATACTTGAAACAATATTATACAACAGGGATTGTCTTATTAATCAAGAAGATCATACTTTTGATTTAACACTTTATCGATTAAAAGAAACATGAGAGGAGTTTGCTCCAGTGTTTTACTTGTGGTTCAGAAAATCTCAATATAATCACTTCAAAACTGGATTGATTTATCCAAGACGAATTGAAGCTGGACTCGAGGAGGATCAACAGTACTTCAATAAACTAAACGAGGCTATAAACAAAAGTTTTAAAATTTGTATGACTCGTAAAACAAATATTATCAAGTTTTGTAAACATGCAGCAGAAGAAGTCAATTTACGAAAAGATAACATTGAGCTTAGCATAATTTCAGCAGGTCTTTATATCAGTTGAAACCAATTCATAAAGAAACCTTACATGTTGATCCAATTGAGTGGGCAAAGTTGCCATTGAAGATTAGACAAGAAAACTTCTGATCCAAAGCCATGCGAAGGAAAACCAGAAAGTCAAAAGGAAATTATAGGTAATAGGACAGTTATAAGCAAAAACCGTGACAAAAGGAATTCGACTCAACAGAAACAAAGGTCTAAGTAAAGTACATAAAAATTTGAATTACATGTACCAGTGATATACAACAACTATTACAAAATCTTATATAACTTGTGCACACGGTAAAAAACAAATAGCTAAAGTTGAAAAAGATCCCAATCGCGTTGTTGGTACTTTATTAAAAAGAACCCCAAAAAAATGGAAAAAATTTACCTCACTACATGTACATGTGTATTGCATGAAAAGGTGTTATAAATTTTACAAACACAAACTGCATCTTTGTCCAGAAATTGAGACCAACGAGTCTCAGCAAGATATAAAAGTTGTTTGTAACACCTACTTTCCTTGTACTTTACAAGAGTTTCAGGTGATATGTTTGCATTCAGGCGACATCGAAGTGCACAACTACAGCCAACCTACTGAGCAGATCGTCACGTGCGAGTTTGAGCCATTATTTCCTGTCGATGACACCTACTTTGACGAACATTTTGTATTCAATGTGTTGAATATGGCTTTTACTCTCTCCAAACACGGACTCCATCACCACAAAGACTGACAAGGAAACGTCGCTTCTCTGACTGACCAAGGACTACTGGTGAGGTTTTTGACACCTCTGATCAACGTAACCTTAGATGACCATGTCAAAGATGAATGCACGGGGTAATAACACAACCCTACAGGCAGTGGCTACTTATCTGGCCACATCACAACGAAAACAATTTTGGGATATCACGTCTACCCCTGCAAGAACATCGCAGCTACCTTGAAAGTTGTTAACCTTTTGATGTCCCAACATCCCACCATTAGTACGCGATATGCGCTACAAAATCCAAAAGTAACTGCTAAAGCTGGCCCAAGTTTTGTGCGGGTATACCCGTGTACCCAACTAACCTCGGACATGTACAAATTTCAAGCTATGACAATTGTACGGAATAACTATCAATTAACGTAACGCTCGGCGGCAGGACACATGGGATGCCTAGACCCACTATTGAACATCATTCACTCCACCTTCATGCTAGTGAACTGTGAAAGGCCAGATGAGTAGCTAGTGCACCTGAATAACACCGTCTATAAGCACAAACTAAATGGCACTCTGGAATTAGCGCATTCCATTTATCTCACTTTGCCAAATATACACGTAGGTGCCCATCTGGCTGAGATACATGAAGGCATATTCAGCGTCAAATATCACCTGAACTGGCAAAAGTTCAGTGACCACAGTTCAAGGAATGCCACGCTGGCCACACTCAGCATACAACGTAAGGTCCTGCAAGCCATGAGTGTAGTTACATCGCCCTATAGAACTTTTGAAGAAAATGTAAGGGAAATAAAAGAGGAAGTTCTCGGGCGATCTTTTGCGGCTTCTATTTGGAGGACATGTCGTCTCTGGCTTTGAACTCTGGACCCTTGCGGTGAATATCATTAGAAAGACCGTGATTGCCATCTGGCGACAGACTGATGAAGAAAATGCACTAGAGGTCATTGCGGAGCAAATTCTCGCATTGACCGATGAGGAGGATAAGGTGTTGTCCGCAACCGAGCTGACAGCCGGATGACCCCAACCAGAGGACACGATACCCTGGGTGCAGCGTTCTACTTCTACAGAGCCAGGAATATATGCTCAGGCCTCAGTTACAAGGGTGCCAGTCAAAACCTTTCCAACTTAATTTACGGAAGAATCTTATTGACATGCGACCGACCCATCCATCCCAGCCTGTAATTACAGGCAGCAGTCTGATCATTCCTCTTTTGATATTTTATTATGTTGTTTCTTAAGTTCTTAACAGACAACTTTCGTTTACAAAAAAAAGGTAAGTGATGGAGTCTAAATTACTGAAGATATAAAGAAGAATATAGCCCAAATTTACCCAAAGTTACCTCCTATGCTCTGCAATGCATGAAATAGTCAAAAAAAGTTTGGGTTTGATGAATTTCTAATCTAGTGGTGGCCTACCCCACAATCTTTCACAATTATATAATGCCAATAAAGGCGAGTTTTATGATGACGAGATTAAAAATTTGTTACAACGTGCTCGCAAACAAAATTCTGGAATTTTATTTGTTGGAGAACATCCTCGGTTAGTTATAGTTTCGAGCTATGAGTGGCAACTGGATCTAATGGCAATAGTCTCTAAAAAAACTGAATTATCCTCTATTGTCAGGATTGACACAACATTTAACTGCATCGAGTACTTAGTCACACTTAGTTTTTAAACATCCTATAATTATGAATAGCCAGAGAAAGTCGTCCCATTTTTTCAGAACCAGTTTGGTGTCTAACACACAAGACGGCATACATGGCTTTTGAACTATTTGCTGCCGTTTTAGCATTGTTCAAATCAAAGTTAAGAAACTGCAAAATTGTTCTTTCGAGTGATGGCAATGTATAACTGCTATAAAAATATTTTCCATAACGCTGTGCTCAAAACGCGTTAAGGATAAATTATTTCCTATAAATTAACTAAACTGTGTAATACAAAAAATGCTAACACGATACTTGAAACAATATTATACAACAGGGATTGTCTTATTAATCAAGAAGATCATACTTTTGATTTAACACTTTATCGATTAAAAGAAACATGAGAGGAGTTTGCTCCAGTGTTTTACTTGTGGTTCAGAAAATCTCAATATAATCACTTCAAAACTGGATTGATTTATCCAAGACGAATTGAAGCTGGACTCGAGGAGGATCAACAGTACTTCAATAAACCAAACGAGGCTATAAACAAAAGTTTTAAAATTTGTATGACTCGTAAAACAAATATTATCAAGTTTTGTAAACATGCAGCAGAAGAAGTCAATTTACGAAAAGATAACATTGAGCCTAGCATAATTTCAGCAGGTCTTTATATCAGTTGAAACCAATTCATAAAGAAACCTTACATGTTGATCCAATTGAGTGGGCAAAGTTGCCATTGAAGATTAGACAAGAAAACTTCTGATCCAAAGCCATGCGAAGGAAAACCAGAAAGTCAAAAGGAAATTATAGGTAATAGGACAGTTATAAGCAAAAACCGTGACAAAAGGAATTCGACTCAACAGAAACAAATGTCTAAGTAAAGTACATAAAAATTTGAATTACATGTACCAGTGATATACAACAACTATTACAAAATCTTATATAACTTGTGCACACGGTAAAAAACAAATAGCTAAAGTTGAAAAAGATCCCAATCGCGTTGTTGGTACTTCATTAAAAAGAACCCCAAAAAAATGGAAAAAATTTACATCACTACATGTACATGTGTATTGCATGAAAAGGTGTTATAAATTTTACAAACGCAAACTGCATCTTTGTCCAGAAATTGAGACCAACGAGTATCAGCAAGATATAATAAGTTGTTCGTAACACCTGCTTTCCTTGTACTTTACAAGAGTTTCAGGTGATATGTTTGCATTCAGGCGACATCGAAGTGCACAACTACAGCCAACCTACTGAGCAGATCGTCACGTGCGGGTTTGAGCCATTATTTCCTGTCGATGACACCTACTTTGATGAACATTTTGTATTTAATGTGTTGAATATGGCTTTTACTCTTTCCAAACACGGACTCCATCCCCATAAAGACTGCCAAGGAAACGTCGCTTCGCTGACTGACCAAGGACTACTGGTGAGGTTTCTGACACCTCTGCCTAAAGTAACCTTAAATGACCATGTCAAACATGAATGCATGGGGTGATAACACAACCCTACTGCACGCAATGGTACAGGCAGTGGCTACTGATCTGGCCACATCCCAACGCAAACAGTTTTGGGATATTACGTCTACACCTGCAAGAACATCGCAGCTACCTTGGAAGTTGTTAACCTGTTGATGTCCCAACATCCTAACATTAGTGCGCGATATGCGCTACAAAATCCAAACGTAACTGCCAAAGCTGGCCCAAGTTTTGTGCAGGTATACCCGTGTACCCAACTAACTTCGGATATGTACAAATTCCAAATTATGTCAAATGACAATTGTACGGAATACCATCAATCAACGTAACGCTCGGCGGCAAGACACATGGAATTCCTGGACCCACTATTGAACATCGTTCACTCAACTTTCATGCTAGTGAACTGTGAATCGCGAGATGAGTTGCTAGTGCAGCTGACTAACACCGTCTATAAGCACAAACTAGATGGTACATTGGAATTGGCACATTCCATTTATAATCTCACTTTGTCAAATATACACGTAGGTGCCCATCCGGTTGAGATACATGAAGGCATATTCAGCCTCACATATCACCTGAACTGGCAAGAGTTCAGTGACCACAGTTCAAGGAATGCCATGCTGGCCACACTCAGCAGACAACGTCAGGTCCTGCAAGCCATGAGAGTATTTACATCGCCACATAGGACTTTTGAAGAAAATGTAAGAGAATCAAAAGAGGAAGTCCTCGGGCGATTTCTTATGGCTTTTTTATTTGGAGGACATGTCGTCTCTGGCTTTGAACTCTGGACCCTTGCGGTGAATATCATTAGAAAGACCGTGATTGCCACCTGGCAACAGACTGATGAAGAAAATGCACTAGAAGTCATTGCGGAGCAACTTCCGGCATTGACCGATGAGGAGGATAAGGTGTTGTCCGCAACCGAGCTGACAGCCGGATGACCCCCGCCGAAGAACACTATACCCTGGGTGAAGCCTTCTACTTCTACAGAGCCAGAAATACAAGCTCAGGCCCCAGTTACGAGGGTGCAGGTCAAACCCTTTCCAACTTATTGGACTGTTTACATTGCAACTATCGATGATAACCTTAGTTGCCAAATGAAGTGTTGTTATGCAATCTTACTTTTTCTTCCAGGCTAAAGATTTAAAAGTTAATGCGCAAACTAGAAAAAGAAACATGGTAAAAGCTGCTGCTCTAAAATATCCAGAAGAATACAAGCCAAACACTAAATTTAAATTTGTTGTGACATTGCCAGAATTACATGAACATAAATCCCATCCAATTGGTGAGGTAAGTATGAAATGTTAATAGGAAGTCCAACTCAAATGTCGAGTTATTATGTGATTAGTCTAAACTTTGGCAAATTTTGTTAGATTTTTACTATTGGAGTAGGCTTACTCATGTCACTAATACTAATTATGTCACGCCCATTACTTAAAGGGATATATACTAGGCTAGAGCCTGATCCGGAGTTGAAAGTTTAACAATACTCACATTACATTTTTAAATTGATTTTATGTAAGCATATTTAGCACTTGATAAAGATCGAAAATATAAAATTAATATCTTTATTAAACAAGTGACACACTGATAGCTACAAGGGATGACGAAATTATAAATTGTAGCACTTTGGATATCTGCCAATGGATGAACGAGTTCGGCATCGGGTTTACTATATTGTGAACAGTTTGCATGTCACGAACACTAAACTGTTTGCGAGACATTAGGAAGATTTTGTTACAACAAATATATTCAAAGGAGATCCTCTTTATAAATCAGACAAGCGTTTCTTTCCCTCCATGAAGGATCTAAAGAACTGTGTTGACGGTGTCACTGCTGCCAACCAGTGAATCGATTTCAGTTATTATTTTAAGAGTAATCTATTGAAGCATCATTACTGCTGGTATGAAGAGATTTACGCAAGCATGTAAAGCGTATAGTTGGGATTTTTTTATCTGGTATGCTAGTTATTTAATTACTATAATACTACTTATGTATAATAGTACGCGAATTGAGTGTTAGTAAAAATATTCATTATAGATTCTTGTTATGCTCACATTTCATGCTAACTTAACTCCAGTCAGTACTCATCATTGCTCTGCTGTCTAGTTTACAGTCTGTTGCGTTTTAAATCCAACATAGCATTAATATGTTTATTTAAATATAGTATAATATTCAAATAATATTAAATAATTATTTAATAATTTAAATAATATTTAAATATTTTGTGTAGTATCCATTCAGATGAAGATAATATGCACAAGGTCCTCAGACGACTCAAACCAGGTCAAGATAATATGCACAAGGTCCTCAGACGACTCAAACCAGGTCAAGATAATATGCACATGGTCCTCAGACGACTCAAACCAGGTCATGTATGGAAATTTCAAAAAGCAGGTGAGATGGGTACTTCTGAGGACGGAGTCACCCAAAGATGAGTCTTCGAACGACATCTCTTTGAAAGACAATCTTAATACAGATTTTTCATGTCCATCAAACTGCTGAACAGCAAAGACTGTCAAGATTATAAGGTAATGAAATGTGTCTGTTAGATGACACACACAAGACTAGTCGGTATGGCATGCCACTCTTCTTTGTAGTAATAAAAACAAATGTGACCTACCAAGTAGTCGCATCTTTTATGGTGGTTGAGTAGACACATGAAGCAATTAACTCAGCGCTGTTGGTTATTAAAGGCTGAAATGAGGCATGGAGTGTAAAATCCTGGATGGTGGACTGTTGCGCTGCTAAAATATTAGCTGCGGAACATGTTTTTCCAGGTAGGCCTGCTATATTACCTACTGACTAATAACTTTCTATTGTCAGGCGTATTAGTGTTGATAATGGCATGCTTACTGATGTGACGTATATACATTTGGGCAATTCCATAAATAAAGTGAATTTGGGTGAAAATTTCAAATTCGTATTACATTGCTATCTATATGAAATCCAGATACTAAACATGTGTCCGCATAGTGTGCAAAAAACTGTTTTCCGATAAAGTCATCGGTTAAGGATATACACCAGTTGCAAAATGGGCCTACTTTCATGTTTGAATGTTAGTAAAAAATGCTGTTAGGGAAAAAACAGTAGAACTAGTGTAAAGGCTAAAGAACACTTATTACTATATACATATTATCAAGAATGAACACTCTTATTTCAGCTACACATGGGAGGTCATCAATTAGTAACACTTCATCACTCCACACCGATTACGACATTCATATAATAATAACTCAGAAGACATTACCATCATCGTCCTAGAGAGAAACTAACAAGAGCATTATAACAGAACCACACCGATCTCCGCCGTATCATCCAATTACCATTCAGATCCATCCAACAGTAACCCGAAGATTATATTTACACTTATTGACCATACTTTATTTATCTCCACTTCTTCAAGACAACCTACGTTACCGCCAAGTACATCTCCGGAGCCCAGTGAAAACAAAGCACTGACCTAAAAGCGGGACTTATTTTTAGTAGTTTAATTATCGACTCATTTCCTCTTCATAGGCCAATTGTAAAGTAATGTGACCGAACTTTTTAATTAATATTCTTATTTTTACTATATAAAGCTGACGCGCAACTTATTCGGGGGCCTTATCTAACCAAGTATATAGCTAAGACAGTTTGACGTTCTCAAAAGTTAGGACATTCTCAAAAGTTTTATTACGGTCACGGCTCGCAAGGTTTGCGTTTTACATTTTATATTCTATCTGTATTCCGGTACAATGCAGTCTGTACAATCCAGTCTTGTGGATCGAGTCTTGAGAATCATTTTAACCCTTTTAAATCTGAGACCGGATATTCCGCGCAGGAGTTACGTTCTCTTCACCCTGATCCCGGTATAACCGCGGTTCTAAGTGGGCTCGGTTTAGACATAGTATACTGACTGCCCAGTAAAGCCATAGGAAAAACCATTGTTGTAATCGATGTTCAGACATTTTCGGAATAGATTACCTTTGGTTCTAACTGTCTGAGGGGCGCCGTGCCATTTTTATTCATATTTTAAAAAGCAATACGCTACGAGCGTTTTTCAGCCATTTTGCTCGCGATCGTTAGTCATGGAAAGCCGTTTTTTAAATGCTTCTAACATTGCTATTAGCTCTGGAGAAGATTATTCAGATGATGGGGAATATGATGACACTTTTGAAAAACATTTAGAAGGACAAGGTGAGTACAAGTTCTAGTAATTATTAGAAATGAAAAATAATTTAGCTGATCGAAATATATTTATTTTATCGTTTCCATAGCAACGCCGCAGATGTCAATCGAGTGAAAGAGATTGGGAGATTTATAGCCAGTTACAGTTAGTTTGATGATTTATTTTGTGTATGTGAATATTCTGCTATTAAATTGATCCAGTGATTAGGAACTAGGAGTTGAAGTAGTTTTAGTGGAATCAGTTGCATGCATGAAACACTAAATACCATGATCCCTTACATTGCATTTAGGTGAGGATGTAGGAGTTGATCATGGACCAACAGCCTCAACACCTCAAGTAGATCATTCTAGCAGTAATGACGTGGACATGGCATATATGACTAATGAGGATGAATCTAGTACAAGATCAGAACATGGTATGTTTTTACATGAAATGTTTGTTTCAATTGTATGACTTATGGTAGTACCTTCGTGATAGGTTCTTATATTAGTTTCAAATCATAATGCAGGTGATGGTACGCGTGGAGGAAGTCGTGGTAGGGGTCGTGGAAGTGGGGCTCTCGGTGGTGGACAACGTGGAAGGAGAGAACGTGGTCAAATAGGTGCAGATAGAACTCACGGTGGCGCTGGAGCTCCCCAAACTCAACAAGGTACATGCAGGTGTTATGATTGCTTACCTATACTGCCCAGATCTGACAAAGCATAGTAACTCAAATTTCTGTAAAATATTTCCTTTCCAATATTTTACGGAATAATTAATGAAGAGATAATTACATTTTATGTTCAAATTGTAATTCCACATGTGTGTTTTTTACCCTATTTTCTCTATAACCCAATTATTTCAAAATGCCACTGCTACTGTGTAGAAAAAAGTAAAAAGTTCATCATAGTGAAAAATATGAGAATTTGAGTTGCCGTGTTTTGTCAGATCTGGGCAGTATAATGCTTTTCATGTATGTTGTGTATAATGTTTGACTAGTAATGCATTACTACACAGCAGTTGTGTTAGTATTTTCGATTTTGATTTAGGTGGATGGCAATGGCAGAAAAATACTCCCCAGCAGAACCGCGAAATCCCATTTAGTGGCACTCCTGGTCTGAAAGTTCGTATGCCTCAAGATGCATCACTTCTAGATTATTTCAAGCTGTTTTTGACTGACGAAATTATGAATTTGATCCTAGTAGAGACAAACCGATTTGGAAACTCCAAACACCAGAACTGGCAGCCAATCAACATGAACGATCTTCAGAGATTCTTTGCTCTCATCATGCTGACTGGCATAATCAAAAAACCTACACTTCAGTCATATTTCAGCATTGATCCCAAACTGGCCACCCCACTTTTTAACAGCGTGATGTCACGCGACAAATTCATGAAAATCTTGAATGCCCTGCACTTTGTGGATAATGATTTGGCGCCCACCAGTCGTATCCACCGCATCGCTCCAATAATTCACCTACTAAATCATAGATTTGAGAGCGTTTATAGACCTAAAAAGCACATAGCGATTGATGAGACATTGCTGCTGTTCAAAGGTCGCCTGATTTTTAAGCAGTATATACCAAAGAAGAGAGCAAGGTTTGGTATGAAAGGCTATGTTTTAGCGGAAAGTGACACCGGCTATGTCTGTCGATATTCACTATACCAAGGTCGGGATAGAGAGAATGCTGACATTTCACAAGGCGTAGCACACAGAATCGTCTTGGATATGATAGACGGGTTTCTCAACAACGGCCATGAACTTGTCATGGACAACTGGTACACGAGCCCTCAGTTGCTGAAGGAATTATATGAACGAGGAACTTATGCGTATGGAACCCTCCGTTCCAACAGAAAGCATGTGCCAGAAGATATTAAAAATTTTACATCAAATCAACCACTCGCTAAAGGCCAGTTACAATACTTCACCTGTCCACCAGTGTTGACCGGCTGCTGGCGAGATAAAAACTTTATTGTATTTGGCTCTAACAAACATTCTGATTTTATTCTTAAAACCCTAGAAAAAAGAACATGGAATGACAGGGAGATAGTTAAACCCGGGCCAATTATCGACTACAATAAGTACATGGGTGGTGTAGATTTGGCAGATCAGTGCATCAAATATTATAACATGGATCACCGTAGTTTGAAGTGGTACAAAAAGCTTTTTTTTCACTTATTGGACATTGCCACACACAACACACATGTAGTTTACAAGCAGAACACTGGTACAACAATTTCTGCGCTTGATTTTCGGCTCAAACTGGTCGATCTCCTGAATGAAGCTGGACCAGACCCTACATGCACTGGCAGCCAGCGTGGAAGACCACGGTCAATCGGCACTGATCTTGCTCGTCCAAACACGAATCACCATTTTCCATCTTTCAACCCAGCAACAAGCAGTAGAGGAAATCCAGTTGCCCGTCGATGTCGTGTGTGTAATGCTTCAAGGCACAGAACAGCCGGTAGCACTGATCGGAAACGAGTAGAAACTAAATATTGTTGTGCCGAGTGCGGCAATATACCCCTCTGCCCAGTGCCATGTTTCCGGCGCTGGCATACTGAACGCGATTTGCAATAAATGTTTTTTTGTGTAAATGTATTTTGTTGTAAAGAGAATAAGTGAATAACTAAAAATTTCAATTTAAATCCTTTAAAACATTGTGCTGTCAATAATGTCTGGTAAGATGTGATATCTCTGCTAATTGTCCAATTGAAGTTTCTGTACTTATTTTGCTGTATCTTTTGATCTATTATATATTTTGCTGTGATTTTTTGTGGGCTTACTCATAACATACCTAAGCAGTATCTGATAAAGTTTCACTGTGATGTAACACTTTTAAAAAGCATATCATTCTTGCAAAGTTGCCATACTTGAAGCGCTGTACGAAGCCTCCTGCACTATCTGTAATTTTGTACAATGTTGAAAAAGAATTATAGCTCAACAAGCAATACAGTCTGGTGGGAAAATATGACAGCTTTCTAATGCAAAAGACTAGAACAAAATCTGACCATCTTAGACTAAGCAATCACAGTTTTAATGCGCACTTGTTTTGATATCGCAATTGCATGAAAAGTTAATTAGTCATAGCAGGACAGCTGATGCGTTCATAATTAGATTGGAAAGGGTTAATGAGCAGGTTTTATAGTTTACTTAGAATTTGTTTGTGTATTTTAAACATTATTATAACTTTTGTTCGAGAATAATTTGTACATAAAGGTGTTTTTGACATTTTGACTAATAAACTAGAAGTTGAGTTATGACTACAAAACAACCTGAGTAATCTCTCAGTAATCTCCACCATAAGTACAGTTAGACAACTGCATCTGAAAAAAATCAATTCTAATACAGAGGCTGAATCCCTGAACCGCTGCGCCTAGTTTTAATTTCAAGTAAAAACAAGGGATAATAAACTCAAAACTAAGTCTTTACACTAGCCAGTTTATGCCAAGATCTAGAAATACTATAACATGTAGTTTATGACCAGTAGTTCACTTGATAGTAAACACAGCAAGATGGATTGAAAAGGAATGCCTATTATAGCCATCCAATGGCGGCTACCCGGAATGTCCCATCAGTAATCAAAATGAAGGTTTTAATTGATTTATAAAAAACATATTATCTCAATTAAAATTTTGTTTCAGATCCTTTGTGGGCTTGCATAGGGCTATGTATACAGAGAAAATTGAGGTGGTATCTTTATCAGCCTTTGTGTAATTGAGTTACTGATGAGACATGTTACTGATGGGGACACCCCTAGGAACAAAGTATTCGTACACTAAATCACAGAGTAGTAGTTATTGATAAAACAGAATAGTAATCACATTACTTTTATAATAGAATAACTTTTAACTATTTTATCCTACTTGTGATAAAATTTAAGGAACAGACAGTCTCCAGATAAAGTTTAAATCTCATCCTGACGGAGCCAAGGATTCCTGCGTGATAGGCATTGGGTAGACATATTAACAGGCTGCAGTAATGAGTAATCAGTATAGGCTAGCTAGTCAGTGAGTCAATATGAGCAAAGGTGCATGTAGAGTAGCAAGCTATCGAGCTCGACTCAAGGAGGACCTGGACAAATGGACAGAATATCTTGCAAAGCGCTGCTGCTCGTAAATACAGAACCAAACACTCAAAGCCATTATGTGAAGAAGAACTCGCCGCTAGACGAAAGTACGAACGGGAGCGAAAGCAGAAACAATGAGCCAAAAAACAGACACTTCAAGTACGACTTTCAAGGAGTGGTAAGTGTTGTATATGCGTGTGTCTGCCTCGTGCCCGCTCGTATTGCAGGAACTTAGGTTACGTATGCCAGTTCAGTATTGAGAGGTCGCACCGCAAGTACATGGGCCTATAAGAGTCAACTATGTGGATGACTACGAAAGCTATATAAGCATGTGACAAACGGCAGACGAGGCTTTTCTCTTGTGGATTTATTGGTGAGTGCATTTATTTAACAGTAAGTTATATTTTTGTATAATATTACATTAGCGGTAGGCCTACACAATATTAGAAAAATATGAAGGTGTAGGCTTATCAATTATTGTGTCACCACTACTACAATAATATAGCATAGGCCTACATTTCAATCCACTTTATTCTTTTTAGGCAGCTCAGCTTTCAGCTGTGTCCAGTCAGAAGGAATGGCAGTTGAACCGAAGTCCAAGCAAGAAACAAGCAGCAGTCCGGAAACTAGCGATGGATTTGGGTATGGCGATCAACAATCCCAATCCCGAGACAAGAGGAAGAAAACCTGTAAATGAACCTACAGTGAATCAGGTGACACAATCTTACCACAGAGATGACATATCACGTGTCTCGCCCGGCATGAAGGATTGCAAGAAGATCGGAGGTAAACTAATTCAAAAGCGTCATTTGTACACTACCATTGGTGAAATCTATGAGCCGTATAAGATTGAGCATGGCGAAGAGTTTCCTCTCGGATTGGCCGAGTTTTGTGAACTTAGACCTGCCAACATTCTTCCACTGAGTGATATGCCTCAAAACGTCTGTGTATGCTCCGCACATGAAAACATGCGTCTATGCATTTCGATACTAGCTAAATGTTCACAAGCTGATCTCCCTATATCTGGTCGAGAGCTAATCGACCGAGTCATCTGTGATAGAACTAATCCTGCATGCATGAACGTGATGGACAAGTGTACTGCTTGTAACTCTCCTGTGAACTTCTACAAGCCTCTCCTTGACAGCCTTACCAAGAAAGTGAGTTGGTTTCAGTGGGAATGGGCAGACAAGAGAGTTCAGAAGGTCAAGAAAGAGGGCAGTGTGAATACCCTACTCGACTGTCTTGTGCAACAATGGAACTCATGCTTGACTCATTGCTACACTAAAAATGTTCAAGGTGCGTACTTTGATAAGGCCAAGAAAAATGTCTGCGATGACGAGGTGATCATTCAAATAGATTTCAGTGAGAAATATCAAACGTTTCATCAAGATGAAATTCAACCTGCCCACTGTTCATACTCGCAAATCACAATCTTCACCTGCTGTATTTGGTCTACCGCAGGTGTCCACAGTATCTGCCTAGTCAATGACAACCTGTCACATGACAAATTCGCTGTCCATACATTTTTGTCCAGGCAACGCTACTGAACTAGTTTGCTCCTATTTATCTGATCGCATGCAGGTTATGAAAGTTAATGGCTCTAAGTCATCTATGCTTCCCATTAATAGTGGAGTCCCTCAAGGTTCTATACTAGGTGCCATTTTATTTTTGCTGGCTGTTAATGATTTTCTTGTCACTCACCCTACATCATTTGCTTATGCAGATGATACCTTGATTTTTAGCATTGGCATGTCTGTTGAAGACTCACTAATGTCATGTTCAGAGTTACTTAACCAGGCCTCTACATGGTATAGTAATAACCTTTTTCAGCTAAATCACACTTTTGTATTTTCTCTAATAGAAAAATAACAGAACAATATACAATAAGCATGGCTGGCGACATTATTAAAACCCCAGCCCACCCTTTTTATTTTAGGTGTTACGTTAGACTCTGAGTTGACTTTTGGTCCTGATATTGAAGCTCTTTGTCAGAAAGCGAACAAGTTAGTTTATCTCTCATCTAAATTCAGAAAATATCTCACTGTAAAGCAAGCTAAGCTGGTATATACATCCATAGTAAGGACTGTTTATGTTTAGTATGGACTGTAAGGACTGAGTATTGTTCTTCCCTCTTCTTAACTATTTCGCAAGCTAAATCTACATCTCTTGAAAGAATTCAAAATTGGGTAAAACGTATTATGCTTTTAGTTCCAGTTAAGTTCTCAGTAACTTGTGGTCGCCAACTGTTAAATTTACTAACAATAGCTAGCCGTAGGCAGTATTTATTTAAAAAGTTTATCGAAAACAAAGTGCAAAAACAAAAAGCTTCAAATTACTTGGTAAAACTACCACGCGCGCGCGCACACACAAACGTCTTTACGGAGTAGCCATAAAGTTATCAAGCCCTACGTGCGTTCAAACACTGGAAAGAGCTCCTTTCCATTTCAATATCACCTCTTTTTATCCGCCGGTTACTCTGACTCGCGGTCTCTTTTAAGCTTTTTTAATTATTGTAATCATTTTCAATACTCATTCTGTACAAATGATAATTCTTAAATGCCTATATAAGTGCCTTTATTCAAAATACTCTTGTCTTCTAGTCACCTAGGATTATTTCAGCTTAGTCGTTCTGTTCAGGTCTCTTGTGGATTTCGGTATTATATCGTGTTAGTAGTAGTTGGTGTAGTGTAGCATAGCATATAGTCTTGGCATCTGTTAGGTGTTGCATATGCTCTTAGAGGCATTTGTAGCACATAGTCTTAGCAGCATTGTATTATTGCATTGTTGCATTGAGTTGTATTGTAGCATTGCATTATTGTACTGTTTTGACAATTACGTTGACTATGTTTCGTAACATATCATTCAGTATTGTGTTTTTTGAGAGGACAAAAAGTTATTTATTCTGTAAAAGTTTATAAACTTGTTTGGCAATCCTCAATAAATATTCATAATAATAATAAGTTATCCTGCAAAAAATGCATCGAGGCATTACTTCTTTTATTGCGATATGATGACAGAGAGCCTTCTGGATGGAACAATGAGTTATTATATGTCTATTACTTACAGAACGCAGTGAAAAATATTGTGCGCTCAAGATAACTACACAAATCAAGAACGAGTAGCGAAGGATTATTGATATAATCCTGGGTAAACATTGTCTGACTTTCAACTTCCAAACGGAACTAAACGCACGTGTGAGAAGACCGGACACGCGCAGGTTTATTAATGTCAAGTACCATTCGACTTTGGTTTTTTTTCGAGAAAGCTTACACTTCTTGGCAGTTTCCGGTCCTTCAGTAACTCTCGTAATTGTACTGAGTGCTTTGGATTATATTCCGTGTTATCAGTTTATGTGCTTTCAAGTACGTATTGAAATGGAATTCGCCCTGGTTAGGAGCAGACAATTCTCACTTCGGTAATTGGGGTCCTTTTCCCAGTGATTATTTAATTTGGTTGTCTTACGAGCCTACGTTAAAGGTTCAGTAGCAATAACCAAAGAACAACACCACCATCAAGACAAGTCAAATTATTATTAAGCACCATATAGAGATATCATATAAACGTTAGCTTACCAGGGTTACCGTTACTACAAAATATCGTAAAGGAAAGTCAAGCAAAATATCGTAAAGCAATTAAATCTCCGAAACACAGTATATAGTAAAAGAGTGAATGAATATACGTCTTGACACAAAAAAAAACAGAAACGTTTCCTAGCTCTGCCAATTCAAGAGTGTCTCTAAATCCAAACACAACAAATCTGTCCTAGCTTTTGCGAGACTTCTTAAGAAAGCTAGCCTTAGGGCAAAAGCAGACTACTGCGGCGACAGGGCAGCTAACCAGTAGTTGTGGGTTCACCGCCAGCAAGCCACAAAATCGAATCTCACTGACTCGCTAACTCCGGAAATCCATTACATTCTCCGTCCCTAGATTTGTTGGGTCAGGTATAATTGCAGTGGCTCAAAACCTGGTCAGTTTCTGGGTCGTTTTGTAGAGGTGGAGCTTAATCCGGAAATAAAAATGTTTTGTCGGCACTAAGCGACGAGGTTTTAAGCAAGTGCCAATGTTTAGTCGGTTAGAAATCGAGTATGTAATCTTTTTATTTTTTGTAACAAAATAAAGCATAAACATCGTTTTAGGCAAATCTTTAATCAAAAATATGAGATCTTTCATCAAACTAGCATAACGTATTCACATAGTTGTTTATCGTAGTTTTGTCGTGTTAAGACGAAATAGTAACATGCTCACGAAACGGAAAAAAATCTTCTCAAAAATACATCATTAATTATTCTGTATTCGTTTATACAGTGTGTATGAAAAATATCTTACATACGTTGAAATATGATTGCACTTACATGTATGTAACGCGGTATTACATAAGTTATTGAATATTTGTGATTATGTTCTAACCAAATAAAATGCACATTGAAACAATTGTCTACTTTGCTACCATTCTGAGAGCTAAAGAAGATTCTATTTCATTTTAGTGTAACTATTTATGTTAGCGTATTGTAAGACAAAGATTGTGAAAGGGCAACAGAAGACATTAGTCTATCTTATTTTTACTGCAAACACCGACTTCTCCAACAACTAACTTTATTTAGATTTTGAACATGACTGCACTCTGTAGGTATTCATTTGTCAATTTGCCTATATATTTATTATTTATGTACAGCATTGTGTGACCAAAAAAATTTTCTTGATTTGTTGGGCGAAAAATATTTTCTTACTGTTGGCATGACGATGTATTTTCTTGCTCCAATATAAATAATGCATGTGGCAATTGTTGTGCATCATTGTTAGCAGCTTTCCGTTACCTCCACAAGCACAATGTAGCCAATTCTGGAAAATCAGAGGGCAGCACACACAAAACCTTTAGCATGATGTATGTCTACTGGCATTGCTGACGTTGTACAACATACATTGTTTGAAAAGTCGATGCGCAATGACAAAATGTCTGGTGATGGACCACTGGAACAATGATGGGAAGTAGGTTGTTTTAGTTATCGGACGAATCTATCATGATAAATTGTAAAGTTTAATAATTTTACTTTATTTGATATAAAAAGAAAATGTCGCACATAACTTAATTACTACCACATCAGCACCAAAGCCATAAAAGGCCTTTAACAAGCACAAATGAGAACAGAATAACAGAGTAGAAAAGGGCTACATATACTACATGTAGATATGTGAAAATAAGTGAATATAAGTCTGGGTTATTTAAAAAAAATCAGTGTTGAAAATCCTGAATATTTTATGTATGCAGGTATGTTTTAATTTGATCAATATATTTACTCGAAATTGAGCACAGCACAAGCTGAAACAGTTCGAGTTTTTTACATATAAAAGTATTCCTATTTAGAACAAGTTTGTTCTCTATGGCTGCAGATGAATTGGCAATGAGGTGGAGGGCACGCCAGATGCCCTCTGGCCTGCCCTCCCTTCATTGTCAGTTCACCCACAGCTATAGGGAACAAACTTGTTCTATGCCTATCTAGATATTGCATGTATTAGAAAGCCTCAGGAAGCATTTCTGCTGTCATTTCTTACTCCCTGCAAACTCCTTTTGGAGATCCTTGATCTAAAATAAAAACAATCATAGCATGTGTATTTACATCTCCTTGAACTTGTAAAGTACTGTGAATGCACTATTCAAGTGGCATTATTTGCGATGATTTTTGACTTTGACAGGAATATTATTTGTTAATTTAATGAAGTAGATTGGAAAGTTACATTGGACATTGTGATTAGCTGGAAGTTAATTTGGCGATCTCAAAGAACTGGGCAAATCTGCTTTTGCTAGTTCCTGACTTTATTACTGTTTTTACAGTAGTTTTATTTCACAATTATTTCCTGGCTTCATATATCTTCTACGATCCTACATTGCTCAACCGACTTAGCCCATAGAGGTGACTTGTGGAAGACAACAGCGACATTAGCCCAAGTACTCAGTCTATGAATCGGATGGTGTTGTGGCACCTTGTAATCAATTTCTCAAAGAGTTGATAACAACTCCAGAGATGCTCCCAAATCTTGATTAGATATTTGCAAATCACATCAAATCACCAATCATGAGATTGGCATCAAAGCACCATAAAAATGGATTACCCAGCTTGTTAAATTAAATCAAATTAAATCATCAATTACATAGTGGATGGTGGTTTTAATTTCATTTTATTTGAAAGCTGAGCAGCCACCCTTCTAAGTGATTTGATTTGGAGCAAAACGCATGCCAGCAATTTGATATGCTTTACAAATCTAGAATCAAAGATTTGGGAGCATCGCTGCACAACTCTCTCCAATTCAGACACTGAGCACTTACACTAAAGTGACACGAAAGCATCATGCAACAGGGTTCTAATTTTAAAACTGAGTTACTGAATATTACCACTCACCAGACTGTTAGGTATGAAAGTAACATCAGGTGTCTGAGTTACATCTATAATGCTGTCGTTTGTGGCGTTTTGTAGATGCTCCCCACATCTATGGAAGCATAGCCTCTGCTCTTACTTCTACCCGTCCTGAGCAAGCACTGCAATTCCTTCTTATCTTGAGCTATAAATCAGAATGCTCGAGGCATTGAACGTTTGGCTGGGTGTGAAGAGGCAACTTAACAGATATCGCAGTTGGCAGCAAATAATTTGTTTCTAAAACCTAATCCTGCCTACACAAGGGGTGCTTCTGCATTATCCTACTATAACTTCACGTTTTTCTAGCTACTAATCTAGGGCTATAAATGGCTTGAAGATCCGCCTACCAATGAAATTCCACATTTAACCATAATTAATATTGCACGATTTGCCTAAAATTTTATTGCTGGTTATGTGAGTGAGTACCTCCGTGTTACTATCAGATGTATTCTTGAGGATGCGGTCTCTTTGTTGGATTCTGTGGCTAAAAATGTAAACAATACGTAAATTATGTATATCGACACCGTGTGACAACATATATGAATTTATGCACATGTATAGCATATTTATATTTGTGGGCACAATCTAACTAAATTCAAATTGGCAAAAGAGTCCAAACAAAGGCCTTGTTGACAGGGCTCCAAAATAAGCATTCATTTTATCTTGCTTTTAATGATTGTTTTTGCAAATTTTAGGTGTGAAATATTAAATGCAAAATAAAATATTACGTCCAAGTTTAACCAAAGGTGTGAACTGCAATATAATACTATCTGGCGCATGTGTGAGGCCTCGGGATGAGAAATTCTCAAGAAAAATTAAACAGATTGCCGTAAACTTCACTGGCTATTGGGTCAAGGATATGGTATCTGAGCATTCTAATCAAGTCCTTGTTTCTTTGCAATTCTACCAAATTTCTATAAGAGTGTAGATGAATTAAAATAAGAGAAAATGTGTTTGAACTTTGATGTACTGTGAGACCGAAAGCAAAGTATCGAATACAGCTTAGACATGTCGCAACCCTCACAGTAGTGTAGACTAAGATTTACTGCATTCTCTGATTTCGGGCTTACAAGAATATAAATGTGCACGCGTGCTTTTGTTACAAGATAGCTATTTCAGAAATAAGACAAATTAAAATTCATAAAAGTAATAAATATTATTTATCATCTCTATGTAAAATCCATAGTATACTATCTGTGCATTTGCAAAGACATGGAAGGATAGCCCTGTCTAAATATATTGGACATACAATGACCGAGTTTTGATGTCCAAAAATGTCCCTTATAATAGGCTGAGTAAAATATTCTTGGTGTACCGGTAACTTACCCTCCGCTGTTCTTTGTACTTTTCCTTCTGGGTTTGCTGTCTTTACATGCAGCCATACTCTTTTTCTTCGCCATACTATTTTTCTTCGCCATACATAAGTAGCCTTGACTGTTATGAATGACGTTCTCACCTCTCCAAATATCTTCACCTTGCTAGATTAGAGCAAATAAAATTTTAAAATTAAGAAACATGGTACAGATTTTTTAGATTCATTGGCTGAAGACGTTGTAGGTTTTCAGCCTTACTTGATTGCTAACACTCAATTGAGAACTAACTGCTGCATGTATATGATGCTTGATACATTTATTGCTTGCTACTATTGACATGTACTTCTATTGCACAGCAACCAAGCATAGGCCTACATTTTACAATCAAGGTTACACTTCACAATCAAGGTTATACTAAAATATCCGAGGTATAAAATGTTCATTTTCAACACAAGATCACAAATTAGGCAGTGGAGAAAAAGTGCTTTAAGGATATGAGATTACCTTCAAAAAGTCTTTCATGCTTGTTGAATATGCCGTCCTCATGGTATGTGTAAAACTTGTTGCCATATTCGATTTCATGGGCTTTGATGGCTTGCTCAGCCTCATTTAACAATGAGGCAAGAAGGAGCAGCATAATGCTTAAATGCACTGCAATTAAAAAATATATTTGGTAGGCGCTCAGGCTCCTCGTAGAAGTTGACTGTCGTCAGCGATCATGTCATTCAGCTATCGAGGCTTCGATAACCTACCGACACGATTGCCGACTACAGGCACGGGAGGCCTGTAGGTAGGCCGATATAGAAGATGAAATGACGAATACAAAAAGTCAGTAATGAATACATGATGACCCACAGAGGTCTTATTTTAGGGTTGAAGCAATATGAATATGTAGTGCATTTCAATTAATTTTTTAAGACAAATCGCAAGCAGTAAGCGACTCTGACTACTGAGGACTACTGATCACAGGCAGGCTGTCTAGCCCGAAAATATAACTGCCCTGCATTGCAGGAGACTACAAAAACTTGCTTTACCTTGCCTCCTCTCCTACACTTTTTGTGAACCAAACAGGTGAGATACAGTCTAGGCCTGGCGGTGCTACTGACTGTTGTATCTTATTAGGATCTGAATCAGCTTTATGATTTACACATGTTTATTGTTCCCTTCATGGACGAACACTGCTCACACCAAATCTCGTGATTAATGAGAACCAAACATTGAACAGATAGGGAAGATAACTCTAATATACAACAACTCTTCCCCATCTCAATAAAAATCTAGATACAGCTGATTACTTGATTGTCGAATTCGCACAGAAAAAATTATACTCTATAATAATTAATATCGGGGTAATAGTAATATTAAACTTCTTCAATCAGTCTCTTAGGTGGCTGCCGCTCTCGGTTAGATTGTCGGATAGCTGTAGGCGTAGGTAGGGATATGCGAGGAGTGGCAGGAGAAATCGCGAACGCCGCGCCACCAACACCAGGCAGCGCCCCTCCAGGCGGGCCGGGCGCAGCCGGACATCCCACAGACTCGCCTCGATCCGACACACTTTCCGGATCTACAACAAGCGGCGGATTTGGGTCAATCACATTCAAAAGTGCCTGGAACTCTTCAAACTGAGTATCAACCAGCCTTGGTTTAAGCTGGTCAAAGTGTCTTTTCCATATTTTATTATTGACCTCTATACTATATAGTAATTGCCCTTCTCTTGACTTAACCCTGCCTTCTAGCCACTTTGTACTACCTACATAGCTACGTGCCCAGACTAATTCCCCTGTTTGAAATCTGATAGGTTTTCTACCTCCACCCCTTGTAACGTAATGATCTTCCAAGGTTGGTCTAATCATATTTAACTTGGTAGTGAGCTCCCTTCCCATGAATCGTAGAGCGGGCGACTCCCCGGTGCCTATGTGCGGACAATTTCTATAAGCTAGTAAGAATCTATCTAAACACAATTGTATACTATCAGTTGGATTCTCTTCCATACACAACTGTAAGCCATGTTTGATTGTTTTGACGAAACGCTCTGCCTGCCCATTCGTAGCTGGATGATAAGGAGCAGATCTAGTATGCTTGACCCCATTCGATTGTAAAAACTGTTGAAACTCATAAGACACAAACTGCGGCCCATTATCGGATACCAACTCTTGGATCAAACCGTATCTCGACATATAGTTAGCAAGCATTCCGATCGTACTAGTAGACGTAGTGCTAGTGGTTAAATATACTTCTGGCCATTTAGAGTACGCGTCTACTATTATCAGCAACATTGTTCCTTTGATTGGTCCCGCATAGTCAATGTGAACTCTTTGCATAGCTTTTTTAGCTGGTAACCACGGGTGAACTTCAACTTTTGGCGGATCTCCCCCAGTGACTGACAAAGTGGGCATGCTTTGCAACATAACTCTATGTCTCGATCAAAACCAGGCCACCATATAAACGAGCGTCCTAAAGCCTTCATTTTACTCATGCCTAAATGACCCTGATGGAGCTCCTCTAATAGTTTAGCCCTGAGCTTCTCTGGAACTATTACTCGTAACCCCCACATTAACACTCCTCCTACTAGAGACATTTCGCTTTTCTTAGCTATGAAAGGTTTCATTGATTCAGATGATGCTTTTTCTAAACCACCCTCCCGTAACCTACCTACTACTTCTGACAATACCACATCTGTACGAGTGGCTACTGCAACTTGTTCAGAATTAACCGGTAAACTTGCTGCTCGGAATACATAAGCTACTTCCTCCTTTTCAGACTGATCATTATCACCTTTCTCAGCTGGATATCTAGACAGAAAATCTGCTGGATTTTGTTCACTTCGACAACACTCAATCTGATAGTTAAACCCAGATAATTTTAAGGCCCATCGTTGTAATCTCTCTGCTGCCATGACTGGTATGCCAGCTTTGGATCCAAATATTATGCTTAATGGCTGGTTGTCAGTGACTAGTGTAAATGTACGCCCAAAGATAAAATAATAAAAGCGCTCAACTCCAAAAACTATGGCCAAAGCTTCCCTTTCTAGCTGAGGGTAGTTTCGCTCAGCTTTCGACAAAACTCTACTAGCAAACTGAATCGGCTGACACTGACCATCAGCTGACCTATGGGACAAAACCGCGGCTACTCCATCTCTAGAGGCATCACAAGTAAGTACAACCGGTTTGTTTGGATCAAAATGAATCAGAAACTCACTAGTAATCAACAACTTCTTAGACGTCTCAAACGCTTTCTGCGCTTCTAAACCCCAGACTGGCGAATCAACAGCGACCTTCAATAACTCTGTTAGCGGCTTCACCACTTCTGAAAATCTCGGAATGAATTTTCTATAGAAACCCAGCATGCCTAGATACGACCTCAACTTTTTGTCATCCTTAGGTACACTGGTATCAACGATACTTTCTACCTTACTAGGGACAGGCTTTACACCTTTCTCATCAATTATATGACCTAGGTATTGCACCGAAAGCTGCATGAACTTACACTTACGCTTGTTCAGTCTCAACCCAAACTGTTCTGGTCTATCCATTACGGCATCAAGGTTTATATTATGCTCAGGCTTAGAAGTACCGGAAACTAAAATGTCATCATAGTAGACTTGAACCCCTGGTAATCCATTTAAAACTTGCTCCATCGCATGCTGCCAGATAGCAGGAGCCGTCTTGATACCGAAGGCCAAACGTTTAAATCTAAACAAACCTTTGCATGTAGCTATAGTTAACAAGTACCTGTACTGCTCATCTACTACCATCTGGTTGTAGGCAGCTGATAAATCTAGTGTTGTAAACAGCTTACTACCCGACAGTTTGGACAGAATGTCATCCATGTGTATCTGGGGAGGGGACAACTCTTGTAAACATGAGTTAATAGTGGGTTTAAAATTACCGCATAGCCTAAGACTACCATTTTCTTTCACTACTGGTACTACCCCTGACGCCCACTCACTAAATTCTACAGGCTCGACTATTCCTTCTTTTACTAGCCGGTCTAACTCGACTTCAACCGATTCTTTTAGTGCAAGTGGTATTCTATATGCTTTCTCCCTAACTGGCTTACTACCCTCTTTCAAATACAACTTAGCTGTTATGTTTTTCAGGGTCCCTAAACCAGGCTGGAATAACTCAGTGTGACGAGCCAACACCTCATCCAATGACAGACCGTCTCCACCACTTACCTTGCCAATCCCTCCAGCGTGTAAAACCGATGACCAGTCTATAGGAAGCCGTCGCATCCAGTCCCGCCCCAGAAGAACACATCTAGCACCAGTGACCACATACAACCACAGATTCCCCGACCATCCGGCATAGCGCACCTCTGCCCACAGCCTTCCTTTGCAGGCTACCGATTCACCTGTAAAACTATAAAAGTTCTTATTAGATGGTTGTAAAACTAAATGTTTAAATTTAGTGTCATACACATAATCAGGGATTAGAGTGGTAGAGCATCCGGTATCAACTTCCATGTTTAGCTCTACTTGATTTATTTCACAGGTAACAGTTATTGGATGGCCATGTTTAGGTAAACTTTCAGTTGCGTGTACTACCTCCGAAGTAAGATATACAGGATTCTCTCCATCTTCATCATCTCCGGATTCTCCGCTTCGATGGTTGGACGGGCCAGTACTGTCTACGGTTTTTACACTGCTGCCGTTCTCCTGGTTAGGTTTCTTCTTCTGGTCATTCTGGCGGCACACGGGTTTTATATGACCTTTCTTATGGCATTGATGACATTCCGCGTCCTTAAAAGGGCAGTTATTGGCCAGATGGGTCCTTCGGCCACATCGGTAGCAGGACTTGTTACCTTGTGGTGAAAAGTTTCGTTGGACTACCTGCGCAACGACCTCTTTATTGGCACCCAGTTCGCGATGCTTTTCATTAGACCGAGTTTGGCTGGCCTGATTGAATATCATCATTTGTTCACGTGCCGCTTCGTGAGCTCTAGCATCAGCTTTGGCTTGATCAAATGTCAGCGCTGCATTTCGAAACAATTTCTCTCGCAACCGTTCATCATAACATCCATAGACCAGCTGATCTCTAAGATGTACATTGCGTGTATTGTCAGCAAAACCGCAATCTTGAATTAGTCCAGTGATTCGTACTAGATATGCATCAACCGACTCTTCCATTTCCTGTTTGGCTGATCGAAATTTGAAACGTTCTATAAGCACATTTGCTCGTGGTTGAAAGTGATTACCAAATCTCACTAAGATTTGATTAAGTGTTTCTCCGTGGTCCTCCGCCAAATCAAATGTATTATATATGCGAAGCAATTCAGGACCTCCCAGTGTCAGAAGGATTGCTTGCTTTCTAGCTTCAGCATCATCAGGAATACCTGATGCAATGAGGTACAGCTTCAGTTGCTGTTTAAAAGTTCTCCAGTTTTCCAGAGTGGGAGGTTTTCCCATTACACACAGTAGTGTAGGAGCTTTAATTCCCATCTCTGCCATTGTGCTATTACTGCTAATCCCATCCAATCGTCGCCAATTTGTTGTATCTTATTAGGATCTGAATCAGCTTCATGGTTTACACATGTTTATTGTTCCCTTCATGGACGAACACTGCTCACACCAAATCTCGTGATTAATGAGAACCAAACATTGAACAGATAGGGAAGATAACTCTAATATACAACACTGACAATGCACCATTGTAGTAGCAAGTTCAAATAAAATTTGAGATACACAATTAAATGTTGTTCCTTAGGTAGCTACATACTGTCGTTGTTTCAAAATGTGCTACAGTTGAGACTTGGTAGTAATATAAAGTTAGTTGTTAATAAAGTGTGTGCTTGCAGCAAATACAGTAAAGATAAGAAACTGATGTCTTCTGTTGCCTTCATTTTTACAATCAATGCCTAACGAGATGCTAATACTAATATTTACAGTGAAATAAAATAGAATCATTTTAGGCTCTCAGAATGGTAACAAAGTGGACAACCGTTTTAATGTGCATTTTATTTGTTCAGAACATAATCGTAACTTTTCAATATTTTATGTAATGCCGCTTAACAAAAGTGTATTCATATTAAAAAATATAAAACTATTTTTTAAATATAAACGAATACAGAATAATTAATGGTGTATTTTTGAGAAGATTTTTTCCGTTTCGTGAGCGGGTTACTATTTATTCTTAACAAGAAAAAACTACAATAAACAGCTATGCAAATACTTTATGTTAATTTGCTAAAAGAACTCATATTTGTAATTAAAAATTTGCTTGGAAAATATGCTTACATGATATTTTGTTAAACAAAAAGATAACTACTCGATTTCTCAACAACTAAACGTTTGCACTGGTTCGACTAACTTTAAAGCTTTGGTATTTCCGGATTAAGCTCCACCCCTACAAAACGACCCAGAAACTGACCAGGTTTTGAGCCACTGCAATTATACCTGACCTAGATGTTGCATAGTAGAACAAAATGGAACATCGAAAAGGACTCCGGATGCCAGTCTAAATGAGACTCGATTGTGGCCTTAGTCGTGGACACTCTACCCTGAGACCACTCCAGGTCAGACAGATGTTGATGCACTTTAAACAATGTCTCTTTAAGCCAGGCATTATTGGCTTCCAGATGAGCTCATTTCAAATGAATAGCAGTGTCCTTGAAGGTAGTAGGCGCCGAGATACCGTCCACGATACTTCACCAATTTTTTTTTAAAGTCTTTGACCTTCTGTGTGCCAATACATAATCATTGTCACAAGAGTCATCATCCTCGATACTTTCATTTTTAAGGTCATCCTCATTGTATTCGCTAGTGCTTTCGGAATCTTCGGTTTTAGCATTTGACAGCTCAGTAAGCCTTGCATCCACTCTTTCACACAACATCTCGAAAATAAATGCTAGATTGGCATAATCTTCGATAGATGTAAGTCCGACACCATTTATGAGGCAGTCGTCAAGCTTTTGTCTCCCTCGCACTCAGCTTTGCATGACTGATAGACTGATGAGGACTGGTTGCCATGCTTAGTTCAACAACAGTTTAATTGTCCAACTCATCTAGATGCTGCTTAATGTTTTGAGCTATGTCCATGTTCATCATGATAGCCTGACTTAAATATATTTATCACACAAAAATAAACAACATACAATATACAAACAAACAAAAATTTCACTTGCACCCTAAGCTAATTTGTGATGCATATCATAGTAATAGTTTGCAAAACTATCTATGTTATACATAGGGGTACAGAAAGCTACCTGCAGTATGTCTTAAACTGATAATATTTCTCAGATCCCTTTACATTTAATAATGTTAGGGATAAGGTTAATATTCATCTAATAGTTTAAAATAAGACATAGTCGTGAAGCCTCGCAGGCCTCGTGCAACGCCCCATCCTACCACTGGGTAATGGAGACGTGCTCGGTGGCCGACTTCGGTCCGACGAGGCACCAGTAGATGAGCTACCATCATCAGACCAAGCATCTGCACCAGGAGAAGCAGGACAACTTAGATCTCGTGGTCTCGTTCTGTCTACTGCAGCCTCTTGAGAAGGTAGGGTAGGCTGACCTAAGGCGGAGCACGGACTAAACAGTTTCAAGCGAGAGGCATTAACTGTTCCGCGTCGATTCACCCTGCATGTCCCATTCTCAAATACCTCCTGGACTGAGAAGGGCCCTTCAAATTTTGGTTGGAGTTTAAGATTTAACCCCTTCCTCCCACGTTTACTTTGTATCAAAACAAGGTCACCAGGCTTGAACCTAGACTCTTCCTGACGATCCGCAGATCTTATCGGCAGCTGCTGGTGCTGCCGTAAAAGACTGTGGACCGACTCAAGGCAAGTTTTTAGCTCTAAAGCATATTCAGTCCTTGTTGATAGTTGTTGAGAATGAGTACCATAAAGCAGTTGGTCTGGTAATCTGCATTCCCGGCCGAGCATCATGAAATTCGCAGTCTCTTCAGTGCTTGTCTGAGGAGTTGCACGGAATGCTCTCATGACCTGAGGGAGCAGGATATCCCAACTACTTTGGTCATACGCATAGCTCAACAACATGGTTCTTAGGGCATCACCCAAGGTGCGATTACCACGCTCAACTACTCCATTGGACTGCGGATGATAAGGGGTTGTACGTGTTTTAGCGACATGCTCAAGACATGATCAAGCTCTTGTTGATTGAAAACAGCAAAATAGATTATTGCTACATCCTCCGACAACTTCTGTTTTTCCACCAGTGTGGACGCATGGTCATCATCTCCAGCAGAGTCCTGATGGCCACGACCATGGTTTCCTGGTTGATTAGATAGTCCCTGGTCAATAGGAGGCATCAAGTCAACAGGTAAAGCTGATGGTACCTCATCGCGATGATCTTTAACAGAACTGCAGGGAGATATGCAGTCAGAATTGCCAGTCGACTCCATATTAAAAGCGTACAGCCGTTCACCAGTAATTTTAAAAGTTACCGGTTCCCCATAACACTGTTGCTGTTTGATCTCATTACATAACGTATCCATGCTAGGCCCTCCATTCAAGCGCGTGGTTCTGTCGCACTGTTTGCAGTTGTAACAGGTTTGCCTGGACAGTCCATCAGCATTTCCATGTTTACTTCCAGCCCGATGCTCTATGATAAAATTGAATTCACTTAGGATTTCCAGCCATCTGGCAATTTGGGCAGAGGGAGTGGTCCTCCTACAAAGCCAAAGCAATGAAGCATGGTCAGTCCTAATTCTGAATTCTTCACCATATAAGTAAGGCCGAAAGTGTGTCACAGCTTTCACAACGGCCAATAACTCACGCCTTGTTGCACAATAGTTTCGTTCAGGTACGGACAAACTTCGACTATACTAGCTTATGACCCTCTCTTGACCATTTTGCACCTGAGACAGAACCGCACTTACGCTATCGAGGGATGCGTCAGTGTCGAGAGTGTATGAGAGGGAAGGGTCCGGGTATCCTAACACAGGTGAAACCATGAGCGAATGCTTCAGGGATTGGAAAGCATCTTGACACTCCGTAGTCCATTTAAATTGGACGTGCTTGGAGGTGAGTACATTCAAGGATCGGGCTTTGCTGGAAAAACTTGGTATGTACTGGCGATAGTAGCCAACATATGCACACTGGTATCGGTATCTTCGGCACTTACCATCTTCGGTATCCTTTGCCAACTAAGAAAGTTCGGTATTGTCGGTATTGTAGTTCGGTAAAGGATTTTCAGTGTGTTTTTAACTTCAGCTTACCTACTGCCCATTTTTATATAACGCAGGTGGGGGGGATAAATATATCAAACGTATCAAATATCAAGCAGGGGTTTTATCAAATATAAAACGTAATATACGTTTTATATTTGATAAATATAAAACGTATATTACGTTTTACATTTTATCAATGTAAGACGTAATATAATACTAGATACCTATAGGTAAGCGTGGTAATGTTCGTTGAAGAAAGAGTTATAATATAATTTGAATGTGTTGTGTTTTCAGAATGTCTGAGAAAAAAATTGTGATTGCCAATGTGAGCTGAGCGACTCTTTTTGATTAGCGTGTTCCTCAAAGATGCATTGGTGCATCTTTGAACATCAATTGACGCGCGATTTTTCTTTTTCATTTTTCTCATTCCGTTACATAGCGATTGTGGGCGAAACGTCAAATGAGCTCTTTCATACGCAGCTCATTGTGCAGGAGATTCTCCCGCAAACATGTCGCTGGTAATGCTGTAGCTTGTAAAATACAAAAATCTTTCCGGATAACCATTTACCGATAGGCTTTCACGGATAAATACCGATCATATCTAACCGACCGCGGATAACTAGCTGTCACCGAAAATGATTGGTTTTCCGGATACCGATCATCACTCGGTGCCGGTAAAAGCGGATAACTCCTTACCGGCCCAACATTAGCAAACATGTCCCTATCTATGTCCCTATCCACATTTACATTCACTTGCACATTTGTATCCATGTTCACATTCATTTCCATGTCTACATGTAAACTCACATCTATACCTAAGTCTATGTCATGTCTACGTCAATGTCTATCTCTATGTTTACACCTGCATATTCACCCATGTTTGCATCTGCGTCTATGATTGTTTTTGTCCATGTCCACATCCATGTACATTTCTTTGTCCATGTCCATGGTGATATTAGTGCTGGGACGATATTACGATATTTCGGTATACCGTCGATACCACTTTCTCATACCGACCGTACCGAGTGCTTTTTGCCCATATCGAAATATCGGATATCATCGATATTTGACGATATCGACGATAATATATACATGTATATCCTATTCGATTTGATACCCGATTCTTCAAAGAATTATACGGGTACATGGATTCATTAGGGAGTTGTTGTCTCGTGGTAGCTTTTTCTGGCAGGTAAGACAACTCTGAATAACATACTAGATATATCGGTTGGTTACGCCATCATATCGTACCGAAACGAATTTTTAATATCGTCCCAGCACTAGGTGATATCCATGTCCGTTTTTGTGATCACATTTATATCCATATCCATATTTACACCTATTTTTATGGATATGTCCTCGTTAATCTACTTCTATGTCATGGCTATGTCTGTGCCTTTGGTTGTGTCATGTCCACATCTATGTACATATTCGTGTCCATGTCGATGATATCTATGTCAATATCCATATTCATGTCTACATCCACTTCCATGTCTACATCCATGTCAATGTTGATGTTTAAATGTTGATGTTTATGTCCACTTCTTTGTCCACATCCATGCTTATACCCATGCTTATGCCTCTGCTAATACTTACACCCATGTCTTTGCATATGTTCACGCCGAAGTCTTTGTCCATTTCCATGTCCATAACAGCTTTCATATATTTGAATCTTTTATTAAATAATATCTTGAATTGTACTAGTGTTAGTAAAATTATTAGCTAGATTTTAATAATAAGTACATTATGTTATTACTATGATACTAGGTTACTATTGCATTACAGCTTCCTGTGCTGGTGATAAGATAGACCTTCTGGAAGAAGACAACTCCAAGGAAAGAAATGAAGTGAGTAATAAAATGCTGCTTAAAAAGAGATGATTAGCAGACATCAACTGAGGAGAGTCAAAACAAATGAACATCTTAATTATCAGGAAGTTGACTCGAGCCCATAACAATTGACACAATTAAGGACAGTGCTGCCAGCTTTAATCATATCGCTGACCCTGAGAGTGGTTTCTTTGATATTTCAGCTACTCATTCCGCTGTGAAGCCAAAACTGAAAAAAAGCTGTAGAATTTGTTTACTTATTGTTTTGGTGTCAAATAATTTAAATGTTATTTTTGTTGTTGTATAAATAATAAATATTAATTTCTTTAAAAGTGTGAAGTGCCCAGCTTTTGTAATCCTTGGTTACACAGCCCATCAAGACTGTGTCATTCTAAGACAAAGGAACCCATAATGTTATTCAACTTTTATATTAATATTTATGAATCCTGTCGTAAGAGTATTATGAGCCTCTTGCAGCGCCACTCATACCCTTTTATATAAACATTTTTGATATAATTAAGAAACAGAATTCTGGACTTTTGGTAGCCTGACACACCGGTTTGTTATTCTAATTTTCTAGCACTTGCTATTTCACTGCATAGCATAAATGTTATTTGCTTATTTTTACTTAATCGCTTACTGCCTAGGAAGTTTTGCAGCGCCCAATTGTCTGGGATCTACGGATATGGCGGTTGGCTGTCATAATGACTAAGCAACCATATATAAGCATGCGTAAATTAGAAATCAGTTGAATTCCATATTTTACTCACTCTTTAGGTATCACTCTGCTCTTGTATTGCTTCTTATATTTTAGTCTTACGCAATTACATGTAGCATCAACCATTGACTTGATTAGCCTTTATATATTTTAGGTTTTCTGCTATTAAAAATTTGCATTTTCAATAAATATCATTTGTTTCAAAGTTTTCCAGCCAAAACAAACCAGTCTAATTCTCGACATTAAATCTATACCTAAAATACAGTCCTCAACATTCGCAAATCATAAACCACCTACTTGAACCACCAATCCAGCACTTATAGTTTATAGTCGTAATTCAGAGGACCATTACAAAAAAACTACTTATTAAACCATAACTACCAGCTGCTATGGATATGTAGTTATCTTTCTTGATTTTGGTCACAGTGAGAGTTGTCACTGTTGTCAACTTTTAGGTTTTAAAATTTTTAACAGAATTTAATACCTTTTTTGTGTGGCACATACAACATATATTCACAATACTAAACTCAAATATTGAACAACACAATGTTAGTATCATGAGTTTACTGATATAAGTTGGTAGTGAGTAATAGTTTACAACCAGAAAAAGATTCTAAACTTTGTCAGTACTTCCATGTTGACTAGAATATATGAATAGTACAATAGGAAAGTACACTAACTTTATATTAGTACAGTAGAGAAGGTGTATCATATGGAATAGTGCAAATTGCAATGATACAAGAAGTAAAAACAAAACGTTTCAGGCTTACGTGCATATAAAAGCGTTCATATCAGATATTTAAGCAGCTGCTATCAAATCTGTTTAAAAAAATATCTGAATACCGCACAAACCTTGCTAAAAATTGATTATCCAAGTTTGAACTACTTGTTATAAATACAATGAAAGTATATAGAAGTAGTTTGAAGGCAATATCTCTATCATATGACATTCATTCATAAGAGCAAAAGTTCTACGAGATAATCAACTAATCACATGTTGATTTTTACAATTAAAACCAAATAAAAACATTTGCTACTCTTAATAACTAAAAAAAATATATTTATATGTTATACAAGTATACAACCTTTTTACAATGAACATAATTTCATTGTTAACGGGTCTATTAGCAACAGGAGTTATCTGCTCTTACAGGAAAGATGGGAATGTGACGGGTGTTAGTATATTAATATAATGCTAAGCTCTTGTTTTATAGTTATGCTGGCAACTGATGCATTCTTTGTACAGGATTATTTTGAAGAATGGCCAACTTAATAATCTAAACTCAATTAAACCATACCATTGTGGCAAGCTGCAATATCTTTTTACCATATTGGTTGGAGTAATCTAAACACTAAATTATTGTAAAATATTGTAATAAGTATAAGTAATATACTAATACTATAATATACTACTATAATATATGTATAAGTAAATCTGCCTCAGCTGCCTCTTCTGCAGTTGCTAATGTGTTAAACTGTGGTTCAACTCCTGGTTTGTTTGCTTTTGATCGGTGCAAGCGTAAATCGCCGGCACCGGTCGTAATAAATGATAAGCTTCGCGAAACTCTCATGAAATCACCTCAAAATTTTACTCATCAAAAGCAGAACATTCTAAATTAAAAGCTTAAGAGGCAATGTGAATTGTGCAAATTACATTCTGTGTTTGACTGAGCAACTTACTGCTATATTTAGTGGTTGTGAATACGTGTCCGCCACCCTTCTAGCCAGCTTCTGCATGTCCAAAGTCATGGCAACTTGATTTTACCAACCAATTCGGTTGTGCATATAGTAACAAGATGTGAGCAGGATTTTACACAGCACAACTCAAAAGACCTCACGTGCAGGCCAAGTGTTGCGAGTTGTCTTTTAGCTGATCTTTATTTAATAATAGACCGACTTCGAGTTTCATCCATTCTTGCGAGGTTAAAGAGGGTCAGCTAGTCACTGCCATCAACTGGTGCATCTTAATGCTTCAAAGTAGTTGATATTCATTTGAAGCATTACTCAAGATGGTACAATAAGAATATTTATATACCATTTATTTGAATTGGTAGCAATAAGAAAAAGAAAATGTTTTGCTAACATATGACAGCAATACCAACACTAAAGTATATTACTATATAATCAACAAAATAACTATGGAAACTTGTGACCTTGACCACTTGGAATTTTCTTAAATTTTAATACATGTAGCAGAAATGTTAAGATATGATAAGAAGATATAGAGATTGTCCTCTCTTGCAGGAAAAACGAAAGGCAATCAAGTAGAATAAGACAACGTGCTAAGAGAACTGCAGGTACCAGTTCAACAGTTTATCACCCAGGAGATGCATCACAGGTTGGTTGTTGTTTGTACGCCGATGTCCAGTTCTAACTGCTTCTTAGCTTGTTGAGCTAACATACATATTATTCCTAAAAGTTTACACTTGTCTTTTCTCAACTGTAAGTTATCTCCAGCTTTTGTGCCTACTACAAAAGATAAGGAGTGTTATTAAGCTGTGTCTGAAGTCTTCTGAACCCCTGCGTATCCCTAGAGTATTACGGCTGTGAATCCATCCTAAAGTGCAGTTGACAAACAATTAAAAACCTAGCAGAGGGTTTAGTATTATTGGTGAGCTAAAGCTAACTTGCATCTGGTACTTGCCAAGCAAAACAAAGAACTATGACAATCTCAACACTGCTAACTTAGATATGTGAATACAGTAGATGCTCTTATAGCTTAAACCTCCTTTTACATAAATTCAACTTAGCGTAAAGACTTTATGTAAAGATCTTGCTTCATATTACATAAGAAATGCAATGTAATATAAAGCTTCAAGTCAGTGTAAGTTCTCAACTTCTATTTGAATAGTGAGGTTCAATAGTTAGCCTTGAAAGAATCGTTTTCTCTTTTGCCTCATCTGGGAAAAGAATGATGTATAGGGGTATCTCTATCATACCTGACGGTCTAGCGTGCCGTGAGAGATCGTCAGGTGTGTCAATACAGTATATAGAACAAGTACCTGCACAGTTATCCAAACATACCTAAAAGCTGGTAATTGGTGCAGATGTTAGAGAGTCAGTCTACCAATCTGAATGCCATGAGTCAGAGTCTCGTTAAAATCAACCCTTTATCCTAACCTCTAACACTGGCTTCAGACAATTGGACAGACAGACAGACACCGCTCTCACTTTAGTAAATATATATTTTATTTTTACTTATTTTAGACATAATTTTACAATATGTTTATTTTTTCTTTGCTGTCTAAAGAGAAAGTAGAAAAAAATCGTTTTAAATATAGATTGAATATGTGTGCTCCCTTTAACTTTAAAATAAAACTACTGTAATCTAGAACCCAAACCAAGTGACAGCAGTTAGAAATAAAGAGAAGTTGTAGGTAAAAAACAATAATACCACAACTACTGTATAGTCAGTAAATAAAACATTAGGTTTAGTTTTTCCCCAGCTGACAGGCCAAAGGGGTGAAGTCTGATATACACAAAGGTCTGATATACACAAGTTGAACATTTTTTATCAGTGTCATTCCTCTCTTCTAACAAACGACCTAAAACATAGCCTATAATTGTTGTCTTAGTAAAACCTGCTAAACCCGAGGAAACAGCAAGCCATGTCTGTCTCTTTCAAACCTGCCATGTACATGTAATGTAAGAGTGGGGTATGAGTAGTACTACACTAGTGAACTGATTCTCCCTTTCTACTTACTAAATTTAAGGCAACAACTTGGTCAGGCTGAGAAGATGCATCACCTGACATGTTCTCTTCTTCGCCACAAACATCTTCATTACTTTCTTCACTTCCTTCACTCTATGAATATATTTCATGGGTTTATCTAGATCTGGTTCAACTCTATGACAAATTAATTTACTTTACACATAACGCAAAGCGCTATGTGTAAACTAAATTTATTTGTCTCTCCTAGAGCGCTCCCCAGTTATGTAGCTTCTAGGTTAGCATGAAAACACTCCAGATAAATCCCCTAATTTTTATGAAAGACGCTAGAGAGGGTGAGAAGGTTTGCAGGGTGAGCTCGCGTTTTAAATACATTGTTTCTTTATGGCTCATCACAGTACAAATACAAAGTCAACAAAAAAGTGACCTTCACCTTTTATCACTGTTATTAGAGAAAGTTGGTAGGGAAGACCATGATAGGTAAATTGGAGCCTGTTACATTGTGATACCTCGCTGTGGGTCTTTGTTTACTTCGCCCTAAAATATATTTTGTATTAAATAAACTCGAACAACTATGAAATGAGGATATTCCCATAATTGTTAAACACCTTCATATAGGGATGAGTAGAGTTAACAAGAGGCTGTACTTGTTCTTAAAATACAAGTGTTATCATATTTAATGCTGAACCAGTAAAAGGAGGTAAGTTCAAGGAAGTCATGTCTCTGAAAACTTGCTAGAGACATGAAAGGTCAGCCAAATTATGCTTCTGCTTGCTCATCTATAGAGGAACTGCTACTGACTATCCGCATAGAACAATGGCAGTTATAGATATTTTAACAACAGATAACTAATAAGGTTTAACATCAATGATATCATGGTGTAAGTGAATTAATGATTGTGCACATTGCAGTCCATACGAAGCCACAGAAGCTACAATCAGGATTCGAAGCTACAATCAGGCCTTCTGAAACAAATTTCATCATACATGATTCGAGCCTGCAACAATGGTATTCCACACTCACAGCTCTACAACATGTCACAATAGGATCCACCCCTACCATGCTACTACCTTGATGTAGAGTTGGGCTATGTTTCAGTGGTAGAGTTACTGATAGGCATACGTGGTGCAACTTATTCTACATAGAGATTAAGTTAGCCTCATTTATATACCTATACGTTCTACTATATTTGTAGGTTATTTTTAAATTACATATAGCAGCTTTTACAATTAATAATAGAAATGTTGTGTTTCAAAATGTTTGGAGTCTCATATGTTTAGCGTTACTTCGCATGTCAAGACAAATATTTCATTACATTTTACATTTTTCCTAGCTAAATTTGTAAGTAGAGGTGTAAGTAGAGATTAGTCTATGTTTGCCTGTATTACAACTCACCAAATAATGACTCACGTAACAAATTAGTGAGCATAGAATCTTACTGAAATCTAGCAAGTCGAGAACTAGTGGCTTCAGGCCTTCAGTTGGTATCACACCATAAATAGTTTAGATTAAAAATCTAATGCTAGTTCAAATTAACAGGATGTGGGTTTAGAAAAACCAACTAAAGAATTAAATGGGGGTTTTGTTATGGACATAATTGATAGCCTATTTCCCAGGGGTGGGACAGTCTCTAAAACAGGCACCATGTGCACACCAAATTTCACGTCCTAAGGGGTATATTATCCCAGTCATCACGTTAACGTGCTTTGGGTATATTTCAGTAAACTACAGTGCCGGACAAAATAGTTGGGACTCAATTGTTGAATCGCCAAATCTTTACTCAATTTGTTTCCTCAAAGTTTTAGTAGTTTAACATTTAGTAACTATGCATATTTATATATCAATGGAATCCTTACACGCTAAGGAAGCCAGTTAATTTTGTTTTAAAAGAATATTTTAATCCTCTCTCCATTTACCAAACAATTTTCATTGTGAGTCAAATCTTGAGAAGTTTACTCAAACTCACTCACTGGAGGATTAGTTCATCCCTCAGATTCACTTTGAAGTTCTAAGTGAAATTAAAAAGATGTTTGGTATTTTCTCAAGGCATGTTGTCTGTGATTGTTGCATAACTTGAATACTTAAGTTGGCCAATTCTGTATAAATTGGCTGTTAGCTGTTGAAAGAATGTCACTCATTCACAATGTCTACGCTTCAAGATAAGAAATTTACCGTAGCGCCGTCTTTACGCGAAGGAGAACATGACAACATGAGAAATTGTCGACAAAGTTGATTGTGTTGTACCCAGTAGACTTTGGGATGATTAATTTTGCTGAAATTTCTCATACTGTCATGTTCTCCTCCGCGGAAAGATGTACGACGGTAAATTTCTTATCTTGAAGCGTAGACATTGTGAATGAGTGACATTCTTTCAACAGCTAACAGCCAATTTATACAGAATTGGCCAACTTGAGAATTCAAGTTATTCAACAATCACAGACAACATGCCTTGAGGAAATACCAAACATCTTTTGAAGTTCACTTAGAACTTCAAAGTGAATCAGTTCTGAATCATTCTGAGGGATGAACTAATTCTCCAGCGAGTGAGTTTGAGTAAACTTCTTAAAATTTAACTCACAATGAAAATTGTTTGGTAAATAGATAGACAGGATTAAAATATTTATTTAAGACAAGATTAGTTTGCTTCCTTAGCATGTAAGGATTCCATTGATATATAAATATGCATAGTTACTATATGTTAAACTAGCAAAACTTTGAGAAAACAAATTAGGTAAAAATTTGGCGATTCATCAATTGCGTCCCAACTATTTTGTCCGGCACTGTAGATACATAAACGTGGTATGGGTCTATGGGGTTCGTTAGTAAGGCTTGTTAGAACGTAGAACTTGATTATAATGAATTATGTAATCCATAATAGCTAACTGTGGTAATCAATTTAAATAAAGATATTAAATTTTCACCGCTACTACCAACGTTGACAGCAGTTTCTGACAGGGCAATAGCAAAAACAGACTAAGGACCTTTGTGGGAAAGCAAATACCGCCCTGTATTAAAAAGGGCATAGATTTATGTTTACGGAGCTGATTGGCTGATTTGACTAATTTCGCATGGCATAAAGAAAATCTTATTGGTGTATTTCTACTCACCTTTTACTGGCAAGCCCGTCCATATAGTCTCTTCTGTAAATGCAGTGAAAAGGGTGTAAAACTGTGTGTTATGGTGACTATAAAACATGTAACGCAAAAAGGGTTAATTGTGAAATAATGGTTGGTGGGCTATGAGTCATTTGTTAAAACCCTAGGAAAATGGGCTATGGGTCCAATTCCAAACCTAGGTGTGCACATGGTGCCTGTTTGCAGACTGTCCCACCCCTGGGCCTACTCACCTTGTTGCTTAAAGGTTGACTTGCAACAAAATTCACATTACAGTTATTTGGTACCAAAATATTCACCATGTCTTACTCTGTTGTGTTGTAAGTGCCAAATATGTGAAAATGTGATTACAAGCTCTTAAAAGCTCAAAAACGAAAAGCCGCCATAGATTGGAATCTCTTTATTTCGATGACGTAGCTACGAAATTCGGTAATCGTCTTGTCACGTATGTTCTCACGTGAATTGAAAGGCCAATACAAAGCTCAATATAAAACTTATCGTAGTATTAGTTTGTGACAAACACTTCGGGTTTTACAGAAGACCCCGTATCAAATATAGATGCTCGCTAGTTTACAGTTTAGTTTCGGCTTGGTCTAATCGGCAAGTCGTAATCTGATCATGTGACCCTATACTTGGCAAATAATTGCTGCAGCACTTTTCGATTATCACAAGTGACCAACAGGCTCGTCATGATTATCAGACAATGATATGTACTCCTTCAAGGTAAGGTTAAAAAGTTAAATGAATTTTTACGGTAAGTTATAAGATGTCACTGCTAAAAGTGACAGCATTACAATGACGATAAAACAGACGCGTAAGAACAATGGACATGGTTTTATTGAATGTGTGAAGTATATTTGTGAAAATATTTCGACGAATAAGGTTACATGAAAGTGTAAGCAGAAACCATCTCTCACAAATGCGTCACAGTTGAGCCGTTTTGGAAAGAGAATCTAAACTATATACGGCGGTCTCGCGTGGCTTCGATTAACTGTTCGTTTTTGAGCTTTTAAGAGCTTGTAATCACATTTCCACATATTTTGCACCTACAACACAACAGAGTAAGACATGGTGAATCTTATGAAACCAAATAACTGTAATGTGAATTTTGTTGCAAGTCAACCTTTAAGCATCACAAAAGTGTAGCCACCGAATGTGTCGCCGTCAAGTCCCTCTCACACTACTGTTAGCCACTACGCCCGTTTTGAAAATAAGAACTCAAGACAGTATTAAACATAGTTATGTTACATATATTTGCTGATCATAATTACTGAAGTGGTAGTTGTTACTAAACATAATACTCTGTAAGCGTAGGAAGTGAATTATAATAATTAAAAACACAAATTTTCATTGTAATATCTTGTTTTGTAATGTCTTTGTTTGTTTGATTTTTTCACAGTATGAGAACGAATTAAATTGTATTTTATTATTATATAATATAAAGTGCTTTGACAAACAAGAAAACTAACATCTGAGCTCAGACCTAGAACGGATTAAGCTCGTATAATGAGGTGTGATTGTATATAGAATTAAAAATTTAGATTTCATTTTTCCTATTTGAAGGGATCAATAGGCGAATTTATAGGGATCAATAGGCGAATTTATAGGGATCAATTGGCGAATTTATAGGGATCAATAGGCGAATTTATAAGAATCAATAGGCGAATTTAGGATGATCTTGGAGCGAAATAGGCAAATTCAAGTACTTTGCTGTTTGTATAACGTAAAAGCCATATAATGGAAATATTCTCGGGACAGAATATTATATTATTATTACATTATATTATTTACATTGTAGGAGCGTCTACTGCATATGAAAACTTCCTAAATCACTACTAACTCTGCTCCAAGCCTTTGCTAAAGCATTTGTGTTTTTTCTCTTTTACTTGATGCTTGCTTTTTTTATCAAGTACACTATATCGGTTTCTTCTTCAGCCTCTTCTTCCGCCTCTTCTTCCGCTTGTTTCTGTAAGTTTGGATGAACTTCTGCATAATCAGTTTCACACCCAATTTGCCCATTTCATTCATCTACATTGTGCCACTGTATATCATGATGACCCTAATTATAATGTTTAATTTGATTAGAAAGTGTGATTACTGCTACATTTAAAACTTTGTTTTCCCAAACTTATTCATGTGATGAGAAAACAAAAAAGAAAAACCTCATCAGTTTCATTAGTTTCAACTATAATAAAAGTAAACAGCAAAATACCGCCAATATTTGCTGTGTCTGCTCATAAAAACAGTGGTGTAAGAATAGATAGTCAGAAGCAGTCGAATGATCCACTGCGTACAAAGCGTGCTAAATATGATGTAATATTCGCAGAAATGAATAAATTACTTCTCTGTTAAGTTTATATATTTCAAGTATCACACTTTTTAAAATAAACAGGAAATGAGAGATAGGAACGATCATGGTACCAATTGCTCAGTTGGTCCTATGATTATAGAAGCAGGTGTCCGCAGATGCATGATATTTGATGAGAAATAATGACCTTGATCTGGAAACCTTAAAAAGTTATGACACAGTGAATGTGTCATGGGCTGAGGCAGTGGAAGAGCAGGAAGATGAGGGAGGGATTGCCTAGTTGAGAGTGTATAAAGCACTTCTGTGAAACCCTGTACAGACTAAAATATTAAAAAACATGTGAAATGTAGTAGGCAATGGAAGAGCGGAAGAAATTGTGAGACACAGCAGTACAGATGATATTCTTACAAGTTTATGCCTTTAGTAAACTTTTACTTAGTGTTCCAATCAAACCATGGATGGACTATTAGGTCAGAGAAAATTAAGATGTGTTGACATCGTTTGAAGTTTTCTAAAACCTTTTGCTATTCAGCTATAGAAAGCATTGCTTCCTTTTTTGTCATAACTACCACTCTATCTAACCTATTAGAAAACATGATTTTAAAATAAAAGAAGGGGAGTTATGGAGCAATGTTTAATGTAATTACAACATTATAGAACATAACTATGTGAATGGGAGATGTGCGTAAAACTGATTTATAAAACTGCCAATTTTTGATTGTCTCTAGATGCAGTATGTTAAAAATTAACCCATATCTTATCAAATATTTAATTGGTCAGAATTTAGATTTTTTACCGAAATATTTCTATGTTTGAGTGGTTATATGGCAAGTGTTGAGTTTATTGCGAATGGCCATTCATGGAAAATTATGAATTCAAACTGTGAACAAAGTGATACCGATGAAGCAATTGACCCAATGGCTGTAGAAATAATGGTTGGCAGCCGATGTCGGGGAGATGAAGACAAAGGACTTTGAGGTAGACATCTCGTAATGTTATGATACTGTGAATAGGTAAGAGGCTGAGGCGGTAGAAGAGCGGGAAGGGTGAGATATGGCATCACACTGAGCAGTCTCACAAGTGCGTGTAAAGCTCCAGTTTGACTCTGCATGAACTACAAGGTTTGAGAAAATGCAACTTTACTAAAGTGAGATCAGGTCCAGTGAATAACTTGGGTATTACCTGTATTACCTAAAGGTTACAAGGCGCCTTTTCATGATGAAATTATGCTCATGTTTACTATTATAATTAAAACCGAAGAGAAATTTGTGACCTGTAAACTGAACACTTAAACCATATTATTGTTAAAATATTGGTTCAAACACATATTAACATAAGTTTAGCAACTAAGGTAAAATAATATGTAACTTAATGATTGGTTGGTTCAAGTATTCAGGGAAAGAGCCATGAATTTCCTTGGTAGGGTGCAACTGACAGTAGTTTTGTTTATTTGAAAACTTGCCAAGTCTACGATATGTATGATGCTCGCAGGCCTTGCAGCAAAGCCAATAATCATGTTCTTGGTTATCATTCGTTATAGGTATCTAAAATCTCTCTGACAAGGCAAATTATTCAATGCTACTATGTAGCTGCAAGCAGCAACAACAAAAAGCGATCATACCATATGCATGACTGTCCTGTTGATCTGAGGAGAAGTGATGATGTGATAAGACATCTCGAAGGGAATAGGAGAAGAGGAATGAACAGATAGAGCGGCATAGGACAATCTTTCCAGCAATGTCGTAGAGAGCCGGAGAGTCGATGAAGGGTGAAGACGTGTGAGAGATGACATCGATGTTGATGAATTAATAATATATCTAGTTACTCCAATAAGATCCTGGAAAGTAGTAAAGGTAGAAGATATACAGTAGATGAGCCAATTACGTAAACCTTAAATTCCACTTAAACCTAACTTGTGCATAATTTCAGTAGATTTTATCAGAAAGCGTTGTTTTCTTTTTAAATTCAAGATCGCTTTTGATGTTTGAGGTGATCTGACTGTCAGGATGTTTTAAAATTAAATTTGTCATAGCTTCATCATAGTTAAAACATTGAAAAGTATAAAATTATATCACTAGTTGCTATCATTGCTATAGTTGATGCTATATTTGCTATTTTTTTAGTTGATGCTATATTTGACAATGCCTCATATAAACTGCTATAACTTTTGAACCATACCCATCTATGGAAATATTTTGATGTCAAATTAATCAGCATACAATTTTACATCATCTGACGCCATTAAAATGCCATAAATCTACTGCAGAATGGACTTAGACACTTTTTGAAATTTACGTTACTACCATTTGCATGTTCCAAGTCGGACGAGTTATTAATATTATTATAGCTTACGGCATTATTATTATGGTTAAAAATAAAATAAGTAAAACTTTCAACAAAACTATTAAATAATAAAAGATCATCCAAAGTTGATGAATTTTTGATTAGATAAGTCTATAGAGCTGTTAATGCGTCTGACATGACTGGTCATCGCTTAGAACAAATGTTCCTATAAAAACACAGTTTTTGCAAGATGAAGTTAGCCTCAGGGCGGGCTGTAACCATATTTTCTATTGACGCACTTATTACCCCATCTACTTCCTGTTTTTAATGTACACCTTGTCTAGTCAGTCTAATTGCATCATTCTATTCTGTTTCTGCTAGTTCAGGCTCGAGGCGAAGACTTTTGGTATTGAAATCTAATGGAAGTATTCTACTCACATCATACTGTGCCTGGCTCTCCGCTCTAGCCTCTTCAATTTCACCATCTTTCTGTTCACCTAAAGAGATTTCTTTAGACTTTACTTGTCCTGCTTCTTCACCTCGGTTGCATTTGTCTTCATCAACCTCTTCAAATTATTTTAACTAAATTCAATTTTGTGACTTTGTAATCTCAAACTTTGTTACAAAATCTAATACTAACAAAAGGTACCACATTGATAATAAACATGTGTCAATCATCAACCATCAGTTCATAAAAATCATAAAGGGTTCAGGTTTCACTTAAGTTAACTTCTCTTCTTCATTTATAACTAATCTTTCACTGCTGCCAAAATACTAGAAACGACTGAGTCAGTTAAACATGTATTTCTCTCTCAGAAACATGACACATTTTACTAATATATAAGTAGTGGTCATTCACATGCTGATAACAATATATTGCACATCGCAATCTAGTTTTGGCTGCAAGCTAGCCAACATATCAATGAGTGCATTGAGCTTTTATGCAACATTGTTAAATCTATATGTATTTCTCAAAGTTGGTTGCGTGTGTATTTATTTTCTTCGACGTCATCCTGCATGTCCAGGTATAGCTATTAGTATGCACACGCTAATCATTGAGAAATATTTTTCGTAAGTTTCAGTTACTATATCTGGGGTCAAGATTAATTCTTCTCGCACATACAATTATATTATCTCCATAAGAGAAGCCTCGACACTCTCGCTGCGCTCAGTCAGACAAAAACAGTTCGATATCTCATTTTTACATTTGTACCGGTATCAAGAGGTACCAATATCGTCGTATTCAAAGTTTTGATGGATAGCTTCTGTTGGAACAGTAGTAACCTTTTTATACACACACACACTTCTATGCACTGATTGTTATTATTAATTCAACATATTCAGGATCTTTATTTTGTTTTCTCAGTTTGTATTAATTTTATCATTACCGAATCATCTTTTATTGTAATCGTAGCACAACCGACTTAATTTAGCTATTACTAGCTAATTATTTCACATTTACATTTACACTCTTTTGTAGTTGTTTTATTTTTTTCAATGTATTTAACCCACACAAAGCATTTTACTCATGATATGAAGTTTAAAAGTTACAGTTGTTTGACAAAGTTTGAAAACCTTTACAGTTGTTTTTATTTTCTCTGTTAATTTATTTCCATTGCACAAAACACTTTTTTTCATGATATTTGAAAACTAGAATGGCAAGTATTGTTATAATTATGTTAAAGACAAATCAATTTTCGGCGCAAAGATTTTTTATTACCCGGGCAACGCCAGGTAGTACAGCTAGCATAGATATAAAAATATGTTTTCAAATTTACAACGAAATAAAATTGAAAAGATTCAACAAATTGCAAAGCAGGAAATGGGCTATAATCTCATTGCAGATTAATTGCAAGCAATAGCTATCAAATGGCAGAGATATTTCTCAGTTTCTCAATGCATATTTATTAAGAGTTCTTTGACAAGTTGGAGGTAAGTTAGCAGATTTATTGCAACCAAAACAGTTAATATCACTCCACAGAAGAAAGAGGGCCAAATTTAAGAGACGTTCGGTTGGCCCGTAAAGGTGCTAAATCTATCTTCCCAAAATTCTGATGAGCCACTGAAAAATACACCACCAGCCTCTATTTGAAAGCCACCTCCAATTGACAGCCACTATAATAGAGAAAGGGTTGACAAATAGAGGGCCATGGCGTTCAATTAGAAGTTTTATGGTACATAAATATATAACAAGAATAAAGATAAGTAAGCAACTCAAACCTGTTAGAGCAGCTCTTCGCTATTCGTTCTCCCTACGAGTGATGGCGGCAATCTTACACTTCCTGTTTTTAAAGCAACAAAACAGGCTCAAAAACATATTCAATGTTTTTCTTTCATCATGATTCATTCTATGATGCTGCCTCAAAGATATTAGCTAACATCCCAAGAACGTTACCTGGAGAACATTAGTATGATGTAAATGTGTAGTCACTTTCAAACATCCTGATAAAGGGTTGACAAATAGGGTGTTATGGCATTCAATTAGAGCAGACATGTCCGAAGTCCGGCCTGCAGGCCAAAAAATTGAGCCCAGGGTAAATTTTCATCCGGGCGCAGCCTCTATCATAAAATCAATAACGGCTGGCCCGCCTGTAGAATTAACCCTTTGAACCCTAACACCGATTTTCCAGCATTGCGTAGGGTGTGTCAAAATCCCTAACGGCTGAAATTCACATGACATTCACATGGCTTTGTTTACAAAAGCAGTTTCTAAGTAAAAGCATAAACCAATCAGATTAATTCTTTCACAGGATGTTTGACCAGAAATGTCTCATCCATTTGTAACAGTTTTCAAATATCTTTACTTCCTTCAATTTAATAACAAATTTTATTAGAACGGTATGGCGAAAAAATTGATACAACTGGTTTGTTATGAGGCCATAAATGATTGTGATGCAAATAAAGAATTTTATGATACTAACTATAAGTTTCCAATATATTTTGAATCATGAAATGATGATGAACATGTGCTCAATGGACATGATGCTACTGTAAATGTTTTACAGGTTTTTTTAAATCATACAAACTTTTATAGTTTTGGTCCGAATAATGTTGATGCACTGTTGTTTTCTGTTAGAAGGGTTGTTAGAAGGGCTAATTGTCGTGGGTTGCTCAACCTTTGTACTAATGTTTCACCAAATATCGTTGTATTATGAGCATGTTTAGTTATATTTAATAAAAGTTTTAAAACATGGGATTGCTCAGGGTTACTGACACGCACTGACAAAAAACTACCAAGGTTCAAAGGGTTAATAAATTGGGCAGAAGCGCTGCTACCCACGTGTTAAACATTTAAAAATCTAAGCAACATTTATAGTTAATGTAGTATTTTTAATGAGCCCTGCACTTGTTGATATGCCTATTACATGTTCATTTTTCTGTAATTGTGTTTAAAAATTCTATAAATATTAAACTGCCATGGTGAGATAATTTTTTATGTCTCAAATGAAATTTGTACCAAAAAGTACAATTACTTCTGTTCAACTGTTACAAAAAAAGTTAGTGTTAAAAAAGTGAGTGAATTTTAAATTTCAATTATAATGTCGATGCAATTTTGATATGCATGTTTCAAACGAACCAAAACACATGCTTAAGATAGCTGAAATTTAAATTAAGCAAATACGAAACACAGATTGGCTCGGCAAAATTTATTTAAATTAATTACTGCTATATATAAAAAATGTCCGCCAAGGTTGGCCCCCAAATTTTTAACACACAAAATCTGGCCCCTTTTGCAAAAAGTTTGGACACCCCTGAATTAGAGCTTTTACAGTATTTGCTACTTGGTTCACTTGGCTATTATAGTAGCAAACTTCATATATTATAGTAAGACAACTTCCGAAACCACTTGTTTAAAAGTAGATCTTAGTCTAAATTTTATTCTTTGACTGTACACAAATAAAGTTCACACACCAGCTTATTTATTATGGCGCTGTTTGCTGACTTTGACAATTCACTCATGAGCTGTTATTAGTGACTCATTTATTAAGTGACTACAAAATATTTATCATCCACTTTGCAGCGGATAGACAATAACGAATCAGACGAGCTACGAATAACTACTTTTAAACTACACCTGATTGGACACATTTAGGTTAGGAGATAGGGAGAAATAGCAAAGCAAACATACCAGGTGAAGGATGGTGATGCCTAGATAGTTTGCAGCCTTTACATCAACGCCTTGTTTAAGTAATTCTCTTACTTCATCATGTTGTTGCTCACAGCTAACCACACGGTTTCTTTTACGAAAGAAACTTTGCTAGCTCTTGTACAATCTTCCCCATCGGCAGCCAGCGACTTTCTCCACTTCTTTCCGTTTCTTTCTCCACAAGACAGCTGGCTTTCTCGGATTTAGATCAGCGGATTGCAGCATGATCCTAGGTTTAAAAGTAAATGAATAAATAAGTCTGAATCTATAAAAACAGCAGTTCACAAATAATATATTTAGTGTCCAATTTTGATATTCAACTCTTCCGCGGTACAAATAATTGTGAACCACAAAGCTTTTGCGGTCTTCATATAAAAATGTAGATTCTCTTCGTTAGGAATTTTACTGAATTACTAGATTGCACATCAACATCCTTATTTAATATACTGAATTAATTGACATCGCTAATTTACTGAATTACTAGATCGCTGCATCAACATGTTTTATTAATAAACAACAGAATTTTAACAACGCTTCCAGTTCCAGCGAAAGTGACTCAGAGTTTTCTTAGCACCAAATGGTTAAAAATTAGAGCAGATGCTTATGGTTAGAGCTGACAGGCGTCAGCAGCGTCATGCTCCAGAGGATAGGAGAATGGAGGTAAATCTACCTTCAACTTTGACTGTCCTATATACTGTATGTACTAAACTAAAGGTAATAGGTAATTTTACTACTCATGAACACATTTACTAATTAATAAAATTATAACTTTTGGCTATCACGAATCATCGTTTCATTATTTCTTTGTCATTTCACCTAGCCTAATATTTGCTTCAAGTTTTCTTAGGTCTTAATGTAGCTAGTAAATTAGATTTATGATTAGAATTCATGTTCACTGCTTACTTGTGGGAAGTGAGGAAAATGGATGATCAATGATCAATGCTCACCCTTAACTCCCAGAAACAAAGCTTAGAATTGTTGGCTTGGCGTACTTATGCTTTTGCTAAACATTTGACTATTTTGCAATTTTACATGCTCAATCTAACTCCTAAATTGAAAGCTGCCAGTAGATATTTGTTAGAACGACATATCGATGAATGACATATATTACATTTGTTTTATTGATTACAGGATGTTTATGTGGCACCAGCAGTGGTGTCAGTGTGGAAAGTGCCATTGTTTTATTATTGCTGATAATTTTACTACATGTCATATCACTTCCAAGTCACATTCAAAAAGTTATCTACAGATGATAAAAGTTTAATATTTTGTTAGTACCCAAGAATCTAGATGCGGAGTGTCTGAAACCACCTAAAAGGCTGCACAAACATGAGATGTACAACATGGTATGTAAAGACAAAGGAAATCATGCACCTACAGATCATTAGTATTTTGGACATACCCACGACTTATAAGAGCAGAATTGTGATCACTACCAACCTGCGTATACAACATAGTAAGACCTTCATATCTTAGGACCAATGATGAAGAGGAATATCCAGATACGATACGTACAAAGTATGAGTTTACTGCAGTAGATTAATTTGTCCTATTATAAGATTTGAAACTACATGAGTAGCCATGACTTGGATGGATGTTTTTGATAAAAACTTTTGCTGAAATGGAAATTTTTTGGCTTGTAAAAATTATGTAATAAAATAATGATGTTGAAGATCATGCAAAACGTGATTCGCAAAACATATTGAATACATCATAGCCCGTGGCCAAAATCTTGTCTGACAGATGGGTCTATGAAGTGAAATCAGAGCTGTATTGACAGGTATTTTTGCATAGCGTGACCCAATTCTAACGGACCAAATATTAAGAACTACTCAAAAAGGTTTATGCTCTGTACTACTAAGTGAAAACAGGTGAGTCCACGCCACAGACCACCAACCAGGTGCAAGAATGGCTTTATTAAACCTTTGCCAAAATCTGTGAGCTAATTGATTTCAAATAGATTGATGTTGTTTTGCGTTCACTATTTTGGTCAACTCAAAAATTATTTGTTTTGTACTTGAATCAACTAATCAAATGTGACCAGTAAATCTTTTTCTAAAAACTGATACTAATAATGACTAGATAACGTTGAATATACATGAGATTTTTAAGGATGCAGCTGGTTTTGATATATATTCGAACATTTTCTTTTTAAAAATGCAGCTTGCTTATTTTGTCTAGTAACTAGTTTCCAGTGTGGGTAGCAACTGAGAACTTGGCTGATATAAGGGCCGCGATGAATTAAGTTAACTCTACGACCTAATTATCCTAGACTGGGAGAATCGGAGCTCAGATGTTTACACAGTATTTAGAGGAAACTAATATGACAAATATTTAATTACCCGTATTTGAGGCGTTTGAGACATTTATAATGATGTATTTGTAGCAAGATTAAAAGTTTTATACAAACAATCATGAGCCAATACAAAATAAAATACATGTCAATACGACTCGACTTGTATTACAATAGCCGATGTGAATAGGCGAGATAGAGACAAACTGTCTCACTATATAGGGTACATCATTTTGGGCAAGCCTGGGCACATCTTTCTTCTGAGCATTTTAACAGCGATAATGTTTGGTCGATTTTAATCTTGAAACATCTTAGCAGTCACGTAACCTCAAACATCAAAAACAATAACAACTAATAGAATAGTACCTATACTTTCTGATGGAATCAACTAAAATTTGGTACAAATATATCTTTAACAAGTTATATATTATAAGGAAACGCTCACTCTATTTTCATAACCCTAAATCCATGATGTGCTATTTCTTGTCCCTAAAATTGTGGCTATAGCAGCCAATCTGACTATCCTTGAGGAAGACCTCCGTCCATGATATCAAGATGGATGTACCTTGCGAATAGGTGAAGAAACAGTTTTGGGTGATTCATCAAATATATGTAATTTAGGATTGATAGAGTTGTCTGTATCATCTACTAGAGGAGTCGGAATAGATCAAGTAGTTAATTTTGTTCACCAGGCTGTTAGTAGAGAGACCTATCAAACATAATTTACCATGCCTGTACACATGACTCATCTTACCATGAGTAGATAATCTCAACTTTTCCATAGGACACCTCCAACAATCGGTGTCAGAGTTTTTATTCTCTAAAGATAGAAATGACCCACAAAAGAAACCAAAATACTATCCAACATGATAGTATTTCTATAATGTAAAAAATTTATGTAGTTTTTGATTTCTAATACTTTGTTTTAAAGCTCTCGCTTTCTCTTGCCACACATCAGGAAGAGAAAACAATATAAGGTTATATCTATTATACCTATATACATTGCACCTCGAGTTACGATGTCCCTGTTATAGTTTTTTTGCCTTATGATGTGAAGCACCGTGCTTGTTCACCTCTGCCATAAGACATTTTTTTTGTCATATAATATCAACAAAAATTTTTTCTCGAAATTCAAATTTGACAGTTGGTGTACTAAATACATTGGACTAATGAAGATGTTGATATGTTATTCGCCAAAATGCCTTCCACAACACATTAAAGAAATACGATGCTTTCTCTCTCTCTCTCCTCTCCCTCTCCCTCTCCCTCTCCCTCTCCCTCTCTCTTTCTCTCTCTCTCCAGTATTCTTCATTTGAAGATTAGTGAAAAGCAAGCAAAAGTGCATGGGCCTTACATGTACCAGATGAGGTCAAATCACTCGAAAGATAAACATAACATTTTTTCCTTTCCACAGCAATTACATGGCCAAATATTTAAGTCTGCTTTCAAAAACAGCATCACTCAGGCTTTCTTGTTGAATTAGGCGAAAAAAATTTTAATGACATCTGCTACAAATTTTAGTGAAAACGAAGCCAGAAACAGATTGGCGATAAATCTTTAGACGACAAAATAAAAGTTTAGTTGTGCCAGATACATTCTAAAATAAAGCTTCAAGTGTGTGTCTAGTAAGCTAAATTTATTTAAGGTGAATTCAAAGTTTGCTTCATACGTCTGTCTCCAAGGTAAGAACTTTCTACGGTACATACTGCACATAGTAATGTTCCATTTTATTGCAGATCATAACCACTAAATACACTAAAGTTATGGTAGGTAACTATAGTCACTAAGGTTTCCATATGGTTTTGTAACTAATTTTCCCACGACCAAATAGAGCGGAGCGAAGTTTGAGAGTTTTTATAATAAATGCATATGCACACAACTTACGAAAATTATTCATCAACAATGAGACGAACCCTTGCTTTGAAATCTCATCAACGAATTTAACCTTTGTTTTGTAGAGTCGTTAAAGTATAATAATGATACAAAACACATTTAAGCCTATTCAAAAATGTTATCAAGTCTTTGTAAACCGTCGGCATTATCTTAAACTTTACCCATCTGATCGGATTATACACAAATAGACAGATTAATTTGGACGAAAATCGCCACAAAACGCTTGAAAAGCTTGGTTTAATAAAAGTTAAGACCGGCCTACGATACGCCAATAAAGCCGTGCAACAGATAATAGAACTATTTAGCAGTGCGCATTTCGCGAGAAAACCGTGCTCATTTCACCAGTCTATGGCATTGTTTACTTGTAATCGAATTAATTCAAAGGTTTCTGTAATAAACGTAGACCGTTTGAGGCGTAGACCGAATTACAGGTACGAAATTGTGGTACACAGTTTATCAGCCTATGTTTTTTTGTCCAATCACCGAAGGTTTCATTATTTAAACCGTTAGCCGAAATTCTTTACAACTTATGTACAAGCTAGGGCGGAACTACAACGTCCCTTTCTGACGAGAACATTTTTTATTTTGCTGCAGTTTAAGACGCGTGAATGCTCATACTTGCTTTCTGTTAAAGATCGCTATCAAAGCCATTCTACATTCAACGCAGCCAACTTTCAAACTGTATATAGTACACAGTAGCTTGCCATTTTATTTCTACTTTTGCATTTCAGAGTTATAATAAACATGTCTCCTTATTGTTGTTGAATTACATACATTACAGTAGATTAGGCCTACAGCTTTATAACACTTTTATAACAGCTTTTATTTTGCTGCAGTTTGCAGAAATCTTCCAGACGCGTGAACCCTCATACTTGCTTTCTGTTAAAGATCGCTATCAATACTATTCTACATTCAACACAACCAACTTTCAAACTGTGTATAGTACACATTAGCTTGCCATTTTACATCTACTTTTGCATTTCAGAGTTATAATAAACATGTTTCCTTATTGTTATTGTTAAAATTCATACATTACAGTAGGTTAGGCCTACAGCTTAAATTAATTTTTTTATCATTGTAAAACAGGTTTGAGATAGTAGTAGATTACGTGATTTTTTGTGTGATTAGGTGTGATTTATTATTGTATTAAACCTTTTAAATAGCTTTTCAAGCTATTTCTAGAACATTTATATTTCTATTTCTATTTCAAACAAGTCTCATTTACACTATACTCTGTCAATTCCTGCTGAGAACTACTTTTTCAACAATCAACAGTACCCTTTCTTTTTTCCATTATCACTTTGGTCAAGGGCTGTATGACAGTGGAATTTCTAGTTACTACGTACAGTATGTATATAAAATTTTTAAGCTTTCACCAGGGATGTTTCCATTAGATAATTGCTATGGGTTTCTATGCCCCTGTATACAGCATGCTCACCTTACGATGCCAACACCGGAGCGAATTAATGTCGTATGGCGAAGGTGCACTGTGCTACTATCCTGACAGTATAATTCGCCGTGAGAGATGTCGTCAGATATGTCAATAAAACAAAGAGAATAGTGGACACACAATTATTCAGTAATACCAAAAGGCGATCAATTAGTGTAGATTTTATAGGGTCAGTATATCAAGTTTAACGTCAAGAGTGGTAGTCACGTCGAAAGTCATTTTTTATCCTCACCCTTTAACCCTAGCAACTGGTAGACGAACAGTCATACAGACACCTCTCTTATTACGTACGTAAGTTTTTATAGAATAAAACCAACATGTCATATTTATTTTAATATATATTTTTGCTTTGCACTATTTTAGACATGTAACATATTTTGTTAATTTTCTTTTGCAAAATAGGCAAAATGACGTAAATTGACATTGAAGGTGTGCGCTCCCCTTAACTCCTTGTATAAAATTACAGAAATCATGAACCCTAAACCAAGTGAAAGTAATAAAAAAAGGAGAACAGCTGTCAATACAAACCAATAATATTACAGTTCCTGTACAGCCATTAAATTAAAAAGTTAAGACTAGTTTTTTCTTATTGAAGGGCCAAAAGGGCGAGTTTGGGAAGATCTTAGAACAGATTAAGCAATTCGCTTGTATTTTACACTTTGTACAACATGAAATCGCTAAAACGCAAACGTTCTTGGAACATATTATTTATGCTGTAGGAACGCCTACTGTATACGAGTTTCGAGCCAAATAGATCTAGTTAAAGGACAATTCTTAAACTGTAAGCAAACCTAGTGCATACATAAGCCAGCACAGTAGTTGTAGTTATTAGAGGTCTAGGCAGAGAAGCAAGCTTAAACCTGAAGTTCAAAGTCTCAGTCGCAACACTATAAACTCACCACTGGCTGAATATCCTGTCCAGTCTTCCAAGTGACCATCCTACCCACCAACCTTGTCAGTACAAACTCATTAGCTGTCCTAACACATCCCAAGTTACAAGACTGAAAGAAAACCATGAGAAACTTATATATGCTTTATTAAGTAACAAATGCAGAGCTTCTCTACTGTTACAAGCTGTTTGTTATCTATAAATAATTACTGTGCTGATATGAGCAGGTGTTTAAGGAGTTATTCCCTCCTTTTTTCACTTTCAGTTGCAATTCGGACAAGGTGTGTGCAGTAAAGGTGATAAAAATTTTTAGCAATAGAAGGTTCCTAATATATGACAAATATGACATAATACGGCATCATAGGAAATACAGATCTTGTTAGATAAAACAATACATCCCATATAGTTCTTCATAATTAGAGCAATAGCATTCTGTGTGGATTTAACAAAATTTATCCCGTGCTACCAGGTTTAGTATTTGTCGCGCGCTTTTATTAAAACCTACTGACTTACTATAAAAAAAGTAAAATTCCTTTAGTATTTTTGCGACCAACAGCTACTCGCACTCACTACTAACTGCTCGTTTGATTATGTTACCAGTAATTGCCAATATAAAGGCCATATAGTAGACGCTCCGACAACTGAGATTTAAATAGTCTTAAAAATATCATTTTTTTCTCTAGCATCACTTGGGAGAGAAACCGGAAAAACAGACTCCGCTTTTTCTATAGTAAATATATACTTTTGTTTCACTCTTCTAATTTAAAAATACAGTGAAACCTCGGTTTTGAACGCTTTGGTTCTTGACCAACTCGATTTTTGGCCAAGCATTTTGAGATTTGTTCGTCTAGGATTTCGAACATAAATTCGGTTCTCGACCAAACCGGCGCATTGGACTTAAACATTTAGAACAGCTCCGGAAACAGCATGGAACCATGCGTTAACAAACGGAGAAGCAAGTTACGCTTCATAAATTCATTACAAAAAGGAAGAAACCATCTGGGACGACGTCTCCTCTACCGAAGAGATTTGGTAGGGAGACAACCCCTCTAGTCAAGTTAGTCTAAATTGCTTTGGAAAAAAATTGAATTAAACACGCCATTGCTGTTTATATTTTAATTTTCACACGATTTTTGATGCAACTGATCTGTTGCATTTTTTGCTGTTTCTTTCTCAATTTCTGCTATTTTTAGTATTGTATCTCACCCTTTAATGTTTTTGATGTTTCAAGAGCAAAACATACGAATGTTTACTTTTTGTTTTCATTTTTTCATCATCATAGATAGAAAATATTTTATTAAAATTAAACATGATCTATATCTACCAGTATACAGTACAGTTTATGGTGTAAAATGTTGAAAAAACACTTTACTGAAGTTGTTTTCTCGATTCGGAGCGAATTAAAATTTACTTACATTAGTTTTGATAGAAAAAATTGTTTCGAATCTCGAACAACTCGGTTTACAAACAACCTTTTGGAGCGGATTATGCTCGAGAACCAAGGTTCCACTGTACACAATTTTTTCTTTGTAGCATACACTTTGAAGCCTAGAAAAAGGTGAAAAAACTGATTTAAATAAATGTTGAAGGTGTGCACCATTGAACTCAAGACCCCTGGAATGGCAGAGGTCATTTGTGTGTACGGAAATCCGGCCGACACCATTTTCAAGTACCGTTTGAGTTAATTTAATTGTGTTCAATGTGAGAAAGAAATCTAATTTCAGATTTAACAGCTATATGAAAGATCACGAATACACCGCTAAATCAAAGGAACAGACTACTGAGATTTCTACTAATAATTTATGTAAGAGAGAGAGAAGGGTGTAGGTAAACAGTGCTATTGCTATTACATGAACGGCAAAAACCGCAAGAATGGACTTTCAAAGGAAAGGGCATGACATTTCACAAGTGAGTCACTTCTACTACTAGTTCTATTACTATTGCTAAAGTCTATGACTACTACTAGTTGTGCTACTACTAGTTAGTACTGCCACTAGTTACATTAGTTCTACCACACTAGTCACTGGGTGAGTGAGAGTCGATCAGTGTCACTACTGAGTGTACGAGTTTGACTGTATTTTGTTACTGATTAAATAAATTTATAAGCTAGTGAGTGAAATGTTCTTCCTTCAGAATGAAGGTTTTTTATTATTTTAATTTGGATTTTTTTTATATTAATATTTTGGAGCTACAAACCATTAGGTTATTTCTAAATATTTATATTTGAAAAAAATATTTGTTGTGCCTATATTATTTATTGTTGTACCTGGATATAGCTAGCAGTAAGGAGATAAGAGTAATAATACTATTGTTATTACTACTGTTGCTAACTAACTACTACAGTTTCATTTTAATTTTTAGATTTCCAAACAAAACAACTAAGAACTCTCGTTATTTACAATGGTATCACAACCACAGAAGAGTGAATAAGCCTTATCCTTGGGCACTTATCTGCAACGAACATTTCAATGATCCATGTTTTGACAACAGGTTAAAACGTTCGACTGAAGTCATTTAAAGGTAATATTTTTCAATGTTGAATGATGCTTTTCAATGATTGAATGTAAAACCATATTGTCAAGCACAGTGCTGCAAGGCTGTTCAACTTAAAGTAGATACATCTAAAAAAAATTTAGAAACCTCACACAGCACGCAAAACAGTGACAGCTGCCACAGCAAGTGCTTATGAATATGTCTGCAGCTGAGCAGTTGTGTGATCTGTTCTCTGTGATTCTTCATCTTCGTTTCTGAGATTTAATGTCCAGCGCATAAATTATGCTGTCCTTTTTGTCGTGTGTTAACTGTGTAAATGCTTTTTCATTTCCTAATTGTTGTAGTAGAACTACATAATACCTCTGCAAATCATAAAGTCCAAATTGATAGCAATAACTTGCAATTTAGAACACAAAACATCTTTTTGAAACAAAAAAATCAATTTAAATAAAAAAAAAATCAAAATAAATAGAAATCGAATTTTTTGATTTAAAAAAAAATCATCGATTTTTAACAACCCTGCCTACAACACAACAGAGTAAGACATGGTGAATCTTTTGATACCAAATAACTGTAATGTGAATTTTGTTGCAAGTCAACCTTTGAGCTTTATGCTTAAGATGGGTTTGAATGACTTCCAGTGAAAATTGTGACATTTTCATTTTACATAGCGATATGGTAGCATTTTGAGCTGTTTTATTTTCGCTTATTTTGTTAGTTGTATTGTTGTATATTAAGGGTACTATGTTTATGTGAATAAGACATTCATTTTTGTTGGTTTCATGTAATTGTTATAATTGATGCTTTTGTTTAGGTGGTTGGAATAATAATCCTACCGTTACTCAGTTTAAGGCTACTTTTCGCAAACTTATCAGCCAATGTGGTGCAAAATCAGATGCTAGTAAGACAGGTAATGTTACTGCTCAAGACGAGATTCTCATCATACAGGCTACTCCAAATGTTGATCAGTTTGTGGAACTCAATTATTTCAGATGTCAAATTTCTGTTATAGGTAACAGTATAGTCTATATAGCTGGCTACATTGTGCAAAAGCTAACTAAAGTGCTGTCATGTGACATTGGCCCTCAGTCGCTGGTTACCACTAAGTCAAGTATCCAGTACCGACATCTCTGTACTCTACTTGAGCTACACACTAATGGAGGATTGGTGCATCCATCAGACAGTGTCATCAGGATCCTGCTAGTTGCAGATCGATACTTTCGTATTAATGCAAAGCCAGATCCACTCCATTGTGTGGTGTATGTTATCAGTAGTGTAGGACCTAGTGATGTGCTATGCTTTGGGAAACACCTTACGGACACAGCAGATGGCATATCCAACCACAGCTTCATTGATGAAAAACCTTATTCAATCGTTTCATGATTTTCGACAGCATCATTATGCCAAAATCGTACATTCAAACTGCAAGGTGCATCTTTGTGGCATACAATACTAAAGTAGTACTTTTTAAAGGCCAGTAACAATGTAATCACTGTAATATTCATCTGCAGCTGTTGTTTTGCTGTTATTCCTAATCTGATTTAGTTCTAAGAAACTTTGATGCACCTTGACTCATTATCCAGTGCTATACAAATCTCCTTTTACAGTTTCTGTAACGTGTATGTATAAGTTTAATCATCTGATTACACTAAATCCTGCATTTCCTTGTTTACATTATTTTGATTATCCTCTATTACAACTGTTTTTAATTTCCGTTTAGTTGTTGCAGTAGTTCATTCCATTTTTTACAGATACTGTATTATACATATCATACATCCATAAGCTATTAACATTTAAATCTTGAAAACAGTTTCTGTTTTGGCAGCATACCTATGTGTTGTTTTTATCGAAATACTTCACGTGCTAAGTTTTTCCATATGCATTTATGCATATGTAATATAAATTTCAATATAATGGAACAGTTGTTATTTGCCTGAATATATCATTTGCTGGGTTTATGCATCTGTAATACAACAGTTTGTATGAATAACATGGTCCACGAAAATCTATTTTACATCTACTTATCATTTGATATATCCCACTCCATATGTTATAAATAGGTTTTCTTCTATCAGGGCACTCTAAACGTTGTGTAGGAAGAGTTTTCATTAACACCCAGGTGGAAAATAACTATTCAACATGTACATTTCTGTCATTTTTCACCGTTTGTTTACAAACGGAACTAGCATTCGATTAGCTCTCCAATATGGCGCATACGTTACGTATCACTAGCAATAAGTCACGTGATTGCCATTCCAGGGGTTTTAAGTTCAATGGTGTGTACTCCCCTTAATAACATAAAATTACCATAATCATGAAACCCCTAAATTAAGTAAAAGTGATAAGAAAGATGAGAAACGTTGGCACAAAATGATAATACCACAGTTAATGTAGTCACTAAATAAAAAAGTAAGATTTAGTTTTTCCCATCAGAAAAGCCAAAGTGGTGCTCTTTATTTATTAGGCAATTTACATGTATTTTACTGTTCGTATAACATAAAATTCCTATTATGTAGACATTCTCATAACAAATGTTTTAGGTTGTAGGAACATCTACTGCATGATGATAGATAATCTAAACAGTAAAATGAACATGACAGTTCACTCAGTTTCAAATGGCCACCAGGATAAAGGTATTAAACTTGTTCCTAAACGCTATAGGAGGAATAATAAACAACAAGCATTCAACTAATTTCCATTATTAGGATAACAGCGCTCAAATAACATCCAATAACAGGATAATGGCACTAAAATAACATCCATTATCAGGAAAATAGCACTCAAATAAGTCAGTCCATAGAAACAAGGTGAAAATGTGAAGACAATCTTAAAACTAATTACATTTATTGACAATAATAGATACAGAGATAGCAAGCACTTATATGACATTAGACAGACAGCAATGAAGTTAAACCGACCAGTAAACAGGAGCTCATGAAGATTGGTAGAGTTCAGACAATCCGAGATTAGCATCACCTGACTCCTCTCCATACATCATGTTTGTAATTAGTTTGTAGAAAGAGAAGCCTGTCATTCTACAAACCATGTAGTCAGCCTCTACTAGCAACTTATAACACAAATAATAAAGTGAGTGAATGACGTGTGGTCTCCTGTCTGATAGTGACAGTGAGAATTTTTGCAAACGATGCTGTAATAATTTCTTCATATTTCAATTTAGGTTGAAGCCAATTTCGCATTAGCTTCACTTGGTTTGCTATACACTTAATGGTTATTCAAATAGTGCCAACAATAAATTCTTACTGCTACCCATGTCATATTCCATACAAACACCTTTACCGATCAATTGAAAAATCAGCAGTGTTAATAGTTCTACAGCATAAAAAGTTGGGAGATTTTGCATTTGTTGCTTTTGTTATTATATCTAAATAAATGATACAAACAAACCAATATTTAAGTAATATCAGTCTTTGCTGATTTTTGAGCTATTTCAATCGCAATATCACATATTTCAATCGCAATATCACATATTTCAATCGCAATATCACATATTTCAATCGCAATATCACATATTTCAATCACAATATCACATATTTCAATCGCAATATCACATTGCTAATATTAATCGACACAATAGACATAACTATAATCTATATCATAACTATATTAATAACTATATTAATAACTATATTAATATAGTTAATATAATATATTAATTATTATATTAACTATATTAATTAATCGACACAGTTATACACAATAGAATTAACTGCATGTTTATGAAATATTAGGTTAAATAGTAATGCAAGATTTTCACTAAGACTTGCTTTTGCAACGAATTTTACCCCATGACTTTATGATTTTATCTTAAGATACCCTGTTTGAAAAAATTCTACAAATTTTCTGACAAAAGAACATATTATGATAGTAGCGGGTGGTATTAAGTTATTTTATCTCACTAATTGTTAAATTTGTATCATAACAGCAACAGCTTGCATTCGTGAACAACAGTTCATGCTCAAAGATAGTACATGGTTATATATCATTTCACAAAGAAATCACTTCTGATTGATATAGTTTTTAGACTCACAGGTTTCATAAATGCATAGACTGCTGCAGTTATGTCGTTAAGTTGCCAAAACTAGATTGAGGACATTAATGAAATGAACAATAACGATGTAAAGGTCACATTGGTGACAGCATCAATTATATGACGATAACATGGTGGGCTAGTATAATTAAACCTTTTGCAACCACAAACGTTGTTTATCGATTTTGTTGAAAAACGACATAAGCATTGGTTTCGGTAAAAGTTTGTAAAGTCATTGCCTAGTAACAATAAAAAAGCATATGAGTGCTGTTAATTTTAAAGTATTGTCATTAAGATATTTATCTATAAATTACGATGTAAAACGATCACCTGAAGGGAATTTCTTTTTGTTTCAAGCCAAACTAATGTAAAATCGCGATTATATTGCAAAAATGTAAAATGGAAAAACCAGGAATAAACCTTTTATTTGATCCTTAATAATTAAAATAATAGTAGTGATTTTAACTCGAAAAAACTCTGAATAGGTACAAACATGTAAATAAAAGTCATGGTTATGGTAGCTCGTACAATGATAATGCTATATCCATTTGTGCTGTTGTTGTGAATGCAAGAAAAGTGCCTCATAATAGCAACTCTAATACAAATAACACTAGTGCTACTAGATTTAATACAGCGGTTGATACTACTGAGGGATAAAAAATAAAGCATATATAATGACACAGGATTGTAATGGTTGGAAAAATGCAACTTACTCAAGCGGTGACAAACTTTCATTGCTCTACAATTTTTCCTATCACTTGGGGTCCAACTTCACTTAACCTGCTGATACTCCACTGTTAGAATAATTTGATTAATCTTTCCTTCCTGTTGAGCAAGGTGGAAGTAATCTGTAGAAGCTTATAGTAGCATAATTTAACAAGTATTACGAGTATACACATGCAAAGTTTGGACTGCTGCAACCACAGTCCAAACTGAACTTATGGGAAAGTGCTACAGTGGGGCGACGAAGGGTAATTATAGGACTATGTCTGAACAAAGGTTTGTGAAAAGCTCCAAACAAAGTAACTTACTTCAATAGAAAGCATCACATCCAAACCCATTTAGTAATTATCAGCCCAAGTCGTGTATGTTCATATAATACCAACTTTATTGAACTGTCAACAAAAAATTACACAACTTTCTGATATTTCTGTGAGACTTTTACCTGACGAAAGGGTTTAGTAGATATGAATGCCAAGTTTGACATCAAATCATCAAACTTTATTTGTCTTTCTGAACAATTCTCAATTCACTCTCGCAGTTGTCTAAACCAATTAAAATGCACACCACCAAGTTCAATCACTACAAATAGGATTTGCATCAAATATTTGAGCAGTGGTAATTACTTATATCAATGATATACAGCCCAAATGGGGGCTGTATATCATTGCTTATATAAAGTAATAACATTATGGTAGCATGGTAATTACTACTGGCAGCATGGTAATTACTACTGGTTCAGGCACAACTCTGTTGATGTGTAGTTCAGCATTCAAATTGTATAAATAATTAAGTCTAAATCATTAAAAAGGACTGTTTCATTTGTTACTCAATACTTTGGTAATGTACACGAAATTGAAACAAACCTTATGATTTTTACACAACGGAAATCTTGTTCATGAAGTTAACTGACTTGCTTATTTCAGTTTTAATTTTGAAAACTCAACCAGCTTTAGCATAAACGTTCAAGTTTAAAGACAAGTTTCCACGTACTGCAGAGCTATGAGCGATCGTAGCCATTTTTAGCGGAATTCGAGGGGTCGGGGAAGCTATCAGTTTGCAGTAAAACAAAATACACGTATCGGTTTGCACACGTTGGTCGGACTAAAGATCTGAGACCTTAATATAGTATTTAGTTATTAATAACAATAGATAGGTTCAGATATAAGTTTTAGGTATAAATTTAGTATATAAATTTATTTCATAGTTCTTCATCTCAGCGCAGACGATAAAACTCTGAGATCGGAGGTGAATAATCTCGGTCATGTGATCATAACAAGATTATAACTCCAAAATACGAGTACATGTACATTGTATATACGTATATAGTGTTAGCGTATTAGAACACCGTATTAGAAGTCGACGTCTCGTGGCGGCTTTCCATAGAATTATACAATATAAATTGGAGAGCCTAACTTTTATGTACTCATGATCGGATAGTCGTTCAATCAGTCTTTAACGAAAGCGTTTTCAATTTTGCTAGTCTACTTCACTGGCTGCGGTCCTAGTTACTATTTTACATCGCATCGACATTTTTAAACTTGTCATCGTATTCTAAAACAATATGTTTGCCAGTATTCAATTTTTCAATTAATACTATAGCCTTAATTGGTTAGTATAGTCTTATGTGTCATTGTAATATCAATTTAATTTGATTTTTGTTTTGTGTTATATTATTTAACATTACACAAAATAGCGTTTGAGAATATAATATAGTGTTTATTCGTACAGAACAAATGATCTCGCGCGTACATTTATTTATAGCTATTATGTTTTAACAGGTTTTAGGTTTATATAGAAAAATGGTATGTTAAAATAGAGCTCAAAACCAGTCAGAGCTTTCACACACAACATATGGCTCATTTTAAAGATAATAGAAAGTATAAACACCGCTCAGAGCTGCGTGGTAATTGACACACTTGACTTCAGCACATAAACTTTCAAATAATCCGTTGAAAATATGACGAGTAAAATATTCCATGTTTGTAACTTATGTTGTAACTTAAGTTTAGACCAGGCGTTGCTAGCAGCTATCGCACCAAAATAGCATAATTTCGTAATAACTATATGACAGACGTTCTTCATAATCGGGAGGATGTGATTTTTTCCATAACAACACTTCATTTTTTTTAATTGCTACTCAAAATAATGTTAATTTTTCTAGTCTTGTGAATAGTCTATTACATTCGTATTATTGCAGCAATCACTCCAGTATGCCGTCTATCATGCTGCCAAAATTACACTTTTTGACAAATTTGCTGTCAGGCTTTTAATGCAATCAAGCAGAGTATGATTCCTATTGCTAAAAATATTAATACATTTGACTTGTAGCGCTTCAAAATAAGGTTTATTTGTCAGGTCTATAACTCGTGCATTGTATGTTACATTCGTATCTTTGTGGTTGCATTTGTCTACTTTTGCCGCTTCATACTTGGTTTAATTTTACCAGTTTACAGTTTTTTCATTGTTGTGCTTGTCATCATCTAGAATGACAAGCACAACAATGAGTCCTCAACACTGGATTATATTTAAGGTAACCTCATAATTTCATTTGTTTTCACATAATACATCTGAATTTCTAAACTTCATAGCAGATTGAAAATCTAGCAGGTGCAATCATCTCAGCATATGAACTGTCCAATATGCAGTGTAGAGTTTGAACAAATATCTACAAAATTACTTTGGGTGTGGTGTTACGATGTAGAACATCGAGTTACGATGACCCAGATTGTTTAATTTTCTGTCCTATGATGTGAAACATGATGATTTTTTGTCCTCTCTCTACGAAATATTTTTTGCCATATTATATCAACAAAAAATTTTCTTGAAATTCAAATTTGGTAGTTGGTGCGCTGATTACGGTTTAATAACAAATATGCCGATATGCTTTTCGCTCAGATCGCCCTAACAATGAATGAAAAAGATACAATGCTCGATCTCGCTCAGTTTGGCTTTATTAATTATTAGTTATTGTGAAAATGAAACCGGAAACAGATAGGTGATGAAATTTTAGCGATGAAAAAATTGAAGTTCAGTAAAATAGTTGAAAGCACGTACTAAAAATTAGCTTCAAGTATGTGTTTAAAGAGTAGAGAAAGCATAATAATATTATGCTTTATTAGTTAACTTGAGGTGTTGACTGATGTTTTAAAAAATGAATCAAGGAGATTGACCCACTAGAAGCTGAGATATAGCCAGCCAAACACAGGTCTACCTAATAAAGAATCAGAGGAAAACCCTTCAAAAATCCCGAAAACTGTGACGTATAAAATCGACTTAATGTTCGTGTGCCGGAGTTGTGCACCCTTACCGCCGTTACGTATAACGATTGTTTTGGCTACGAGATGTGAAACGCTTCTCGCGATAGTAAATAATTTACAGACTAGCTCTGGTTTCTCAGGAAAATCAAGCAAACATTCTGTGGTAAAGGCATTTGCCCACAACCCCTCGCCGTGAATTTTTAAAACATAAGAACAGATTTTGACCATTGTGCTTCAAATTTTAACTCGATCTCCACGGATATGCTCCGAAGATCCTCTGTTCAACGAACGGCGCGTGTATAGTCTATATGCGACATCCGCGGTTGCAGTTCATTTAGAATAAGATATGAGAATGTGAATTTTTGTTCATTCATCATTTTTCTATTGTGTATCTACTGCAGCATTTAGTTGATTTTCATGATTATCGTCACTATTAACAGACTGTAAGTTCACTACAGCCATAATCTTAAAAAGAATAACTTGACCGTGCTGCTCTTGCTGTAAGAAAAGAAAACGATAACATTTGATTTGATTTTTCTATTGATCTTTTATCTTATTTATGATTATTTTTTATGATTAATATAATAATCATAATGCATATTATACAAAATAATAATATAACTGCGTATAGAATAAATGATGTAACTAATATAATTTGTAGAAAGTGATAGCAGAATGTTGCAAAATAATAGATGCGTGTAATTATTTTATTCTACAACTAATCTACACGTCAGAGGGACTGGTTCGGAATTCTCAGAGCAATGATTGTTAGGCCCAATTTGATTGTTCTATACTTTCAGGGATTAAACCAATTAAAACGCCGTGATTGTTATAGGAGAGCGCATTAGTTGGCTTAATTGACCAACGGCACACAAGTCGATTTCATACGTCATATATTGATGATTACCAAAACACTTATTTTTTTTGGTAGACCTGTGTTTGGCTGGCTATATCTCAGCTTCTGGTTGGTCAATCTCCTTGATTCTTTTTTTAGAACATCAGTCAACACCTCAAGATAAATAATAAAGCATAAAAATATTATGCTTTCTCTATTCTTTAATTAGCTAAGAGTAAATTCATATAAGGTTAACTCGGCATTCATTTTATTCGTCTTCGTCAAAAGTAAGAACTCCTTATGGTACATACTGCACCTAGTACATTGTAATATTACATTTTATTGCGGATCATAACCGCTAAATACACTAAAGTTACTGTTGGTAACAAGTCACTAAGGTTAGCATATTATATGGTTACTAAAATTTTCACCTTACAATGCCAACACTGGAATAAATTAAAATCTTACGGCGAGGGCTCACTAAAATGTAAAGTAAGTTAGTTTAGACTTGGTCCGAATTTCAGTTATAGAAAGTTTAGTTGTGTATATTTATATAGTTTGCTGTCGTATCAATCAGACTTCATCACGTACTGTCAAGCCAGCTTCAGCTGCCTTACAATTGTTATCAACTTACAATTGTTTTTCTTACTGTACATCGTATCTTAATCAGTTTTTGCCAAATCATCACATTCATCGCGAATTGGCAGAGGAAGTTTTGCTTTTTAGAGTGCCAGTAGTTGTATGTTCATTTATAAAAGCAAATGTTTTTTGGTAGCTCCTCTAACTAAATTTCTTCAGTTCAAGTAATTTTCAAGTTGTCGACGCTGTACTGTCAATTTGCTCCTTGCAGGCTGTAGCATAGTACTTTGATTATATTTTATCGCTCAATTCACGCAAAACTTAGAATTATGTTGTCAGTTGTTTTTATGTTGAATTTTGTTGAGTGATGCAGACCTTCGCATATTTGCTCACCTGGGTTCATCAGATTTTCATTCAATTTCTCCTTCCTATTGAGATGACCTATATATTTTGTATGACCTATATATTGTACTAATAATATGCAGCTTGTGTTTAACGGCTACAACTGTTCGATTTTCTGTCAGAACTAAATTTATTGGAGTGCTCACCTTCGGCTGATGAGCTTGCAGTTATTGGAAATCTATGTGGCGCTGCAACTATCTGAATAAATTTGCACGCTCAAATCTATATCATCAAATACCTTTTGTTCAATATCCGAGCAGGATAGTCTGACACAGAACTAAGAGTTTTAACTTGGTACCACTTAATACCTCCTACTAGTCTAGGTTATCACTCATCTATTGCACTTCAACATCGTACTAAAGCTGTTCATGAATGTATGTATAACTTTTTGTTGTCACTAGTAAATCATCAACAAAAATTAGGTTTTTTATTACAAGCCAAAAACAAAATTGAGAAGACAGAAATTTGGAGTTATTGAATGAGGTGAACAAAAGTGTTTTAAAGTTGGTAACCTAATATTATCGCGGAGAGGCCGGGATAGTGAATTGTAGTAACAAAAAGTTCATAAACTGAAACATACGATAGTGGATGTAGTATGTTAGGATCACAGAATAGAAAACGATGTTTATCTCGTGTAGAACGATAAATACAAATATTTTGGACATAGTTTACACAGTATTTTATCACGTGTGACACAAATGCAGAAACGAACAAGTTTAAGATAAGGCGATAATATGTTCGAAGAATTTGAGATATGATGGGTGGAAGTGTGGGGAGCTGGAATATGTGATCAGAAGTACACAAGTTAATAATTTAATGAATGAGTCAGCAATCATTGGGTCCTACATTCTTTTCTGTGATTTCACTTCATGAATGGTAGTACTGAAAATTCAGCTACAGTCAAACTTCATCAAGCCAAGCTGTTTTGTTAGGATATTTACTTGGGCAAGTTCTTATAAAAACAAGTACATTGCACCTAGCTCAATTCTTTCTTAATACCCAAAAAAACTAAATGATAATTACTTGAGGTAATTACATACCACATTAAAGCAAGTGCATTATATAAAAATATGTAAAAAAAAACTAAATTTCATGTAAGAAATGGAACATATATGATCAATAAAAAAGAGGTTTATTGTCGCTTTACCAAGCTTATAAAAAAGTATTGGCGATTTAGAAGATGAGCAGTCCAAACATTAATATGGACCTAGTGTAACATTAAATCACTGTGTTGCACTAAACAGAATTCAAGGTTGCATTGTTGTCAGCTAATCTGTTTAACACGGTCGTCGCTACGATTTTATCTCTAGTAGATGAAAAGCTAGTAGATGGAAAAGGGCTTCAACGATTTAACAGATATATGTTTTTACAGGTTCTGAAAGTTGCCTTTGTTATTGTGGAAGGATTTTTTCTATCTCATATTTAGCTGCTGCGCTGTTGAAATAATCATACGAAATTTAGTGAAGTTCATGAGCATAGCTATTTCGTAGTGTTACATGAGTATGTAGTGATGTCCACCCTCTTGATTAATATCTACATTTCAGTCACATTTGTAAAAGTTCAGGCATAGACATATCAATGTTAGTTATATACTCTACATATCTGTCAAAAATTATTGCGTTTATCCTTATATCTTTTATTAAGGTTGTTATCCCTTTTTTCAGATTTCAGGGGTTGTAAGCGAACAATACCTGAGGGTGTATGAAAATGAACAGATTAGTATAGACTGTATTAAAGATGAGCATACACAAAATGTGAGCAGATTTTATTGGATAATATCAGTTTTTTATATCATTTGCGATTGTTTTTGATGTTTGAAGTGATCTGAATGTCAAAATGTTTCAAGATTAAAATCACCAAAACTTGATCGCGGTTAAAACGATGACATCGCTGAAGTAACGCTGATGTGGCAGGAAAAATTACAGCTGTCAGACTTACCTGATATTTCGTTGAGCATCCGCAGCTGTCTGTACAATGTACACCACTTCGGTAATGGTGATTGGCTGTAGCGGATTGCCAATCTATATTTTCCTTCATGATACAGTTGATGCTCCTACAATGTAAATAATCCGTTCTAAAAGAGCGTTTATGTTATAAGTATTTTATGTTATACTAACAGTAAAATACATTAAAATTGCCTAATCCACTTCAAGATTTTGTAAACTTCCAAACTCACTCTTTCGGCCATACAAAAACATAACTGGACTTGGCTTTTAATTTGTGGGCTGTACTGTAATTGCAGTATTATTGGTTTGCATCGACCACTTGTCTTCTTTTTCTCATAAATTTCGCTAGTTTTGTAGACAATACTTGCAGCCAAATTTACAACAAGTTGATGGGGAGCGCACATATTCGACGTCTATCCATAACGATTTGTTCATTTTTTCTAGACAGCAAAGTCCATTTTGGAAAGTGAAACTAGTAAAAAATATTTTATACGTCTACAATAAAACAAAAAAATTGTATTTTACTATAAAAAGCGGTGTCTACCTGTTCGTCATCTATCTGTATCTAAGGGGTCAAGGTTAGGATTAAAGATAATTTTTGGTAGTATTACCAACTCGTAACATTCAGATTGATAAGGCTGTAACACCTTCACCAATCGATCGCCTTTATGTATTTGTTAGCAATTGACCTATTCTCTGTTTTGTCGATACATCTGACGATCTATCACTATGAACTAGAATGTCATGGAAGTTGTATGTAATATATATAATGCTATACATACATTTTTTTCTCACCAGTGCGGCGAGAGATGTTACCATTCAAATCTATATGTTATCTGGAATTTACGTTATAAGAGGTATACCTTATAAGAGCGTCTACTGTAATCGCTGCGGAACTGGTATTTCATCGTTTCAGAGACCACATCGTATAATGAGAACACTTTGTCACGGACTATTGGTCGAAATAAACTTGGATGGGTTTATGATAGTATGAACAATGTCATCACAAACAATCACTGATCTGTTTGTGGGATTAACGCTTACATACCATGAGTCGGCGATATAGTGTGAACCAGCCTTAAAGATGTAGTTGCGTCAAAATTTAAGTTGATCTTAAAAGAAAGCATTTTTTTTTCTCTATCAGTTGATATGTTGTTTGTTGTGTTACGCGATCGCATTGCCAAGATATTTGAAGATTAAAACCGAAAAAATCTGATCACCGTAAAAACGCTCAGGCCACAAAAACGTGCCCAGCCTCACCAAAAATGATGTCACGCGTTTGGCAACCTCTCTCTATCTCTCGTATTCACATCGGCTATTTGCGATAAAAGTCTAGTCTTACGCGGCTCTATTGGCATACATCTTATTTTGTATTTGCTCGTGTTGGCTAGAATAAAATTTTAAATCCTGCTACAGATGCATTATTATGAATGTTTAAAAGGCCTCAAATAACGAAAATTGAAAGTTTGTTCTACTCACTTTCTCCAAATGTTGTGTAAACATTTGGGTACCGACTACCAATTCTACCGGTCTACGGTAATTCTGTCTAGTCACTTTATGTAGAACGCGGTCTTTGTATCAGCACAATTCTGCAGCTACCCATATAAACGATATACAGCCTCCCATAAGCCCCGCCCACATTATGTCGCCTATTACCTATTGCCTACGTACTAGTTTCTTACTACTAGCAAGCCACCTCTTTGAAAAGAATATAGACAGGGATAGAGTTTCAAGGATGAGAAGTCTGCTGCAAACTGGATTTGAACTCACATTCTCCAGTTCTGCGGACACCCATATACCATATCCGATTCACTACAATATTCTGCAAATCATGTTTTGCATTATCTTCAACAATATTATTTTATTACATAATTTTTACAAGCAAAAATATTTTCATCTTGGCATAAAGCTTTTATTAAAAATATTCATCAAGTCGTGGCCACTCACATAGAATAGTATTAGCTGATACAATAAGACAAATTCATCTACTGCAACCAACTCAAACAAAACATCATCCAGCACGCATTCAAGTCTTGCTTTCTCCTTTATAGCAGTTTCCACACTGACAAAGCTTCTTCGGCTGGTGGGACGACATAAACATTCTGTAATCAGTAAAACAAGTAAATGTAAACAAAGTAGATGCAATAAATATGTCATTCATAGATATGTCATTCTAAAGCGTATCTATTGACAGCTTCCAAATTGGGAGTTAAATAGATTGCGAGTGTAATTTTAAAAACGAATAAACATTTAATAAAGGCACAAGTACGCCAAGCCAACGATTCGAAGCTTTGGTTCTGGAAATTAAAGATTTGCAATGATCAATCGATTTTACCCACTTGCTACGAGTGAAAATTTTTTGTAATCATGACTCTAATTTACCAAAGAAAATTCGAAAAAAATATTATAGCTAGGTAAAACGGCAGATAAGCTATGAAACGATGATTGGAGATAGCAAAGAATTATCATTTTATTAATTAGTATATGTATTTATGACTATAAGAAATATTACATTTACTAAAGTATAGAAGACTCTAAGTTAATTTACCTCCATTCTGTCTTCTTCTGCAGCAAAACGCTGCTGACGCCTGTCAGCTTTGGCCATAGGCTGTCTACTCTAATCTTTTACTAAAAGTTGCTCAGATAACTCTGAGTAGCGGTCGCTCGAACTTGAAGCCATTTTAAAACTATGTATAACTTAGTAATTGTTGAAACGCGTTGAATCAGTAACGAGTAACGAGATCTAATTAATAGAATCTTCGAGATCACAGACAACGCGTTTTACGAGTGAGAACATTTATTACGGCCTATATAAAAATTTCGCACGCATGATTGGCTAACGAATCGACCTCATATTTATCGCTTGTGGTTTCGTTTCAGATAACAAGCTTGTGACGTCACGAAATTGCCACCCGCTGGAACGTGAGCTTTTTAAAAGAGGGCCTCATTCAGACGCATATATCTCTGGACAGGGTTGGTCTACAAAGACAAAAATGGCATCAAATTGTAGCTGATGTTTTAGCCTTTTATGGGTCCTAATTTCATTTTTGACGCAACTACATCTTTAACAGATTTTTGTTAACAATCCCGTAATGTCCGTTTTGGTCAGCAGTCTGTCAGCAAACCGTCATAGTCTACTGTTCAATTAAATTAGAGAAAGACAATAAATCGCCATGTTCATTTGATAACTTGTCACATTTTATAAGGAGTGCTTGATTCTTTTTGTTTGCTGTTTGTTTGTTGCAAAGTATGTTCCAAAACAAAACCTAAAACAGGCCGAAGGGAAATAGTTCACATCATAATAAAACTGCAATCGCTCTAGATTAGTTTAATCCCTTTCTGTATAAAAAATTAATTGAAAAATATAGTTATTAAAAATCAATGCGGGTAAAGTAGAATTTATATTACAAATGTCATGATAAAAAAAATTTTCAATTTCACAAGCGAATGATTATGCTTGTGTGTGACTTTTATGGTGTGTTTTGCAAAGCATTCGTTGCTAGGCTGGCACTAGTACTCGTGTGTCACAGCCCCAGTTATGTTGCCTTCACTCTGCTTCAGAATCCAGAAAATATTACAATCTGGGTCTGTTCATCACATTAAACGCAACATCTCAGTGACTTTTCTTCATCTCTGTAGGTCTAACTCGTGAGGAGTTGCTGTGGCAAACCCTTTGTTGTGGCGAGTGGCCAACATGGGGTTCGACGTAAACAGATTCCAAGGAGAGGTCGATGAAGAGCTGATGTGTTCTATATGCAGTTGTGTGCTCGAGGACCCATTGCAGGCTCCCCAGTGCGAGCACGCTTTTTGTGCTGTCTGTATTAACGAATGGCTAACACGACAGCCTACGTGTCCGGTTGATAGGGCAGCCATCAGTCCTGGTGACCTAAAGGTAGGCAAATACCATGTCGTTATTGATATTTGAACTGGTGTGTTATAATGCTGTCATTATTCTGATCTAGGATGGGACGGGGTTTTAAATTCGAGGTTATGTTGGGCCATGTTCAGGTAAAAACATTTGTTAACTTCAAGTTGTTGATGAGAGACTCTTATGTAGAACCGCCAAATTTCAGGTCATTTGAAGCATCAGTTTTCTCGTAACTGCTTAAAATGTACGTACGTCACTGCTAGGGCCTGGTCACTACGCTTTTATGACGAGGTTAGTCCGCAGGTTTGGGTCATCAGCAAAATGGCAAAGACCTGCGAGTCATACAACTTTTGTCACATGCAAATTTTCATCGAGTGTTTCATGCTTGCGAAAAATGGAAGCGGCACTTGCGAATTACGCGTAAGAACACGTGGTGCAATCTATTCCATTTTAAACATTTTTCACATTTTGGTAGTTCCTATTTTGAAAGTATGCCACTAAGCGAGACAGGAGTGCGCCGCTATAACTTCTGGCATAAAATTCTTTATCTTTTTAACATCGGTGTTAATCCGTAACTTATGAATACCCATTAACATACTGATTGCAAGGTAATTCAACGTGCACACAATTAAGTATGTTGCATATTAGTCTCAGCTCAAAAAACATCAATCTCTATCAGTCACTTAATGGCGTATAGAAAAAAGTTATATGTTGATTCTTTTTGAAACGATGAATTCATAACATAATGTTTCCACATTGCTCAACTTGAACATGACCCTACAGGACCTTCAAGGAAACTTATCGTCATGTGGAAAAATTTTAACCTCTAGAAACGTTTCTCCTACTCACTCCCTCACATCTTTCTCCCTCAAATCCTTGAATTTCGCTGGTCAATTTCAATAGCAAAAGAGGCTGTAAATAGCCAATGCCTTATAGTGAATTCTCTTGATTGTACATATTGCTGAAATAGGTAGATTATTATATTGTTTACTTGGGATCCAAGAGCTTTTTATACGTGTTATACAAGCAAAAGCACATGATTGCTTTTAGACCAGCGGCTGCCTGCTTTTGACAATAAGCTAGTTGGTGTTTGATCTGTATGCTAGTTTCTTATCTTCAATCTTATTTCAGCCTGTGCCAAGGATATTAAGAAACCTGCTCGCACGACTCTCTATAAGATGTGAAAATGCCAGTCAGGGGTGCTCAGCAATAGTCAAACTAGACAGTCTCACCTCTCACCTTAACGACTGCGAATTCAATCCTAAAAAACCAATATCCTGTGAGGCTGGCTGTGGACTAACTGTGCCTAAGGTAACTATAATAACCGGTTGCTTGGCACACGTAATGATAGGTTTTACCTTGGAATAGTTACGTTAAAAGTAGATTGTTGCTTTGGTAGATATTTGAAGTTTGTTAATGCAGTTGTTTCCACAGCTAAGGCATACGTGTAGTTTGGTTACCTACCAGTCAGTTAACACAGTTTACTAGAAATCTGCCAATTGTGGTTCTGGCACAAATATGGAGGTTTAGTACCTCGTTCAATCTTCCCTTCAGCTTTCCTTCAGCTTGATATACTTTCTCCTCACTATTATCGATCATCTAGTAAGTTTACCTTCTCACAAATGCACCAAACTGCAAGTTTTTTTGCACAGGTAGAAATATCTAAAGACATCCAGCTCTGGCAAATTCATAAATTCGGATAACAACTTTCTTGTTTTGCTCAGGATATTAGTAATGCGTGTCGCGGTTCGCATTAAGTCTCATGAGAATTATTTTAGCGAGTCATGAGCTAGTTCTATTTACTAGCTTTAAAAATTAAGTTTTCTATTTCTAGATGCTAACATAATTAGATATATATTTTATTAGTATTTTCTGTGTTAAAAGAATCCAGGGCAACAAAAATTATCAATCGGGTCAGTTTTTAGCTCTTGTATTTTGAATCACAGAAAGTTAATAATAAATTAATTGGACATTTAACGAACTACAGCTATCTTTTTTGTTCACTCAATAACTTATTTAAAGGTTTTGACCTACTACACACAGGTTTAGACCTATTACACACAGGTTTAGACCTATTACACACAGGTTTAGACCTATTACACACAGATTTAGACCTATTACAGACAGGTTTTGACCTATTACACACAGGTTTTGACCTATTACACACAGGTGTTGACCTATTACGCACAGGTTTAGACCTATTACGCACAGGTTTAGACCTATTACGCACAGGTTTAGACCTATTACGCACAGGTTTAGACCTATTACGCACAGGTTTAGACCTATTACGCACAGGTTTAGACCTATTACGCACAGGTTTAGACCTATTACGCACAGGTTTAGACCTATTACACACAGGTTTAGACTTATTACACACAGGTTTAGACCTATTACAGATAGGTTTTGACCTATTACACACAGGTTTAGACCTATTACGCACAGGTTTAGACCTATTACGCACAGGTTTAGACCTATTACGCACAGGTTTAGACCTATTACACACAGGTTTAGACCTATTACACACAGGTTTAGACTTATTACACACAGGTTTAGACCTATTACAGATAGGTTTTGACCTATTACACACAGGTTTAGACCTGTTACAGACTGGTTTAACATAACTTTCTATAATCATGTCAATAGAAAATTCAGTTATGTTTGATTTATTATTCATGTTTGCACTAATCAGTTCTTTCTCTGAGAGTGAAAACTTCATCATTTGTCTGACGTATACAGTACGGTAATTTAGAACAGCTTTCTGTTGAATTTGCTTCACATTGGTGGTTGTTCACATGTATACAGTTACAAAAGATTTCCGTCTCTATCATACGTCTCCCACCAATGCAGGCCAGGCTTCTTCTTATTAACATACCAGATTTATTCGAGTATAAATATGGTATACAATTCGTGCACTCTTAATTTTCTAACTTGAGTTGAAAGAAAAAACATTTTCAATTTTCAAGTAAATATTATGAATACTTAACTATTAGTAACACAAATGGTATTCATATAGCTGTTGTGACAAAACAATTTTGAATGAAAAATTATTTCTTGATTAGAGACGGATTATTTGTATAATCCATGGTTTATTTTTTATATTAACGAGGCTTTTTTATATTTACCATGCTTTAGGATTGTGAGTGCTTGTAACACTCACAATCCTAAAACGAACGTATTAGGGTGTTACGGTATCGTCAAAAAAACTGATGTTTTGCTGCCAACTGACTGTCGCAATGCAGTCATTTGGCCGCTTTAAAATTTGTGAAACGACCCTTTTGAGGCGTCCGTTCTGTCATACCGACTTCAACTAGCCATCTTGTCAGTCTTTACTGAATCAATAGATAATGTCTAGACAAGCCATCTTCAGTAAATTGGGCAACAACGCACTTAGCGACTACCCGTATTTCTATGTGTATAGCCAGTACCTTGCATTTTCAATTGAAAATCAGTACAAAATGTAGCGCTTCAAACTCGGTTAAATATTTTAAATTAGTTAGGCTAACGAAATGTAACCCGTGTACAAGTGGGTAGGGGGTAGTGCAAAAGGATGGGGGTGTTTGCGTGATGGGAATGATTTAAGGCATAAGAGTCTGCGGGCTATGTGAAGGTCTGTCTGGGATTTGGTAAAGGGAAAAAGGTATGGATAAGGGTTGATAGGCGAGGTAGAGAGAGGTGATGTCTGGATGGAAGAGAAACAGCTAGAGAGGTTGACCATGGCTTCACAGGGTTAGCAAGTGATAGTCTAGCTAGTGATAGTCTAGCCAGTGATAGTCTAGCCAGTGATAGTCTAGCCAGTGATAGTCTAGCCAGTGATAGTCTAGCAAGTGATAGTCTAGCCAGTGATAGTCTAGCCAGTGATAGTCTAGCAAGTGATAGTCTAGCAAGTGATAGTCTAGCCAGTGATAGTCTAGCAAGTGATAGTCTAGCTAGTGATAGTCTAGCCAGTGATAGTCTAGCCAGTGATAGTCTAGCCAGTGATAGTCTAGCCAGTGATAGTCTAGCCAGTGATAGTCTAGCCAGTGATAGTCTAGCAAGTGACGTGATCTTGCTTGAAATTATCTTTTCTGGTATGCCAGTGAGGCTTCTCTCTTTATTCTACGTTTGTTGCAGACTTGGCAGGTGTAAGTATTAAAATATCGTAAGTAAGTATTAAAATACCGCTCTAATTTTCTAAAATGAGGTTTTGCAGGCATGTTTACAAGAGAGCTGTTGTGTGTTATCAAGCTTTTGATAAAATGGATGAAATAAGGGAAAGATAACTGGTAAATGGACTCATTTTATACTCAAAACGTCATATAGAAGAGAAAACGCAAATGACCCATTTCATTGATGCTCAAATGGTGTGCTGTCGGCAGCTCATATGAATTATCTTATGAAGATCAGCGTTTTTGGTGCATGAAAACAGCTGGAATTCTGCAAAACGTTGTCAGTGAGTGCTGTTTCTGGGAACTCACACAACCTTTGTTCGGTCTGAACAGTTATTGAGTATTCTTCACACAGACCGTGTATTCTTGTAATCCCGTGTCTATGGTTTACAGAAATCGCCATGGCGTGGCAGTTTTATTGCTGGTAAATAAATGAACAGCAAAAGTACAGGGACAAGCTGTATCGATTGACACAAGGGCGGAGACTAGAGCGCAATCTTTGCCAAATTGTATCATTATGGTTAAAGGATTCATGAGAAAACAACTCCATATCAATACAATACAGTAATCGTTAGATGGTATGAATTTTTATCAGAAATGTTATTGCAGGAAGGGTTATACAGCTGACCACTATTGGTTTTATTGGTTTTTTTACCTGGGTTGTTAAAAAGTTAGGTGAAAGTCCAACATCGGCCTTGCTTTGTGTTGGTCAAATTGAAATTGCGTACAACGAAAAGCAAATCTTTTCAGGATGAAATGGAAACACATAACTGCGTTAAGGAGCTGCGAGGGGCCTTGCAAGCCAGTAACAACAAACTGACTAATGTGCAAATACAAGTCACTGATCTAAAAAACCAAGTTAAGGAGCAGGAGAGAGAAGTAAGTCTGTTTGGATCCTGTCAATTTATTTGTTCAGCAGGCTTATTTTTCTGTTTTGTATTCCTGTAATTGCTAATCGATGATTAGGCTAGCAGGCTTTGAGTTTCATGATGACATACTGCTTCAATTCCTGCTAATCAGCAAAGTTGCTATGGCCGACAGGTGCAACCACGACGGCCTCAAAACTGGCCACCTGGCAGTTTTAAGGGCCAGCTACAAATGTGCATTTAAAAAAGAAAAACATCTGCTCTATATGGTAGACTGCGTGATATTAAAATGCCCACATTGTGGTCTCTCACTCACCTTTGCCTTCCTTCAACAGATTCGCATGCTAAAGGAGTTCATGCGGGCGATGAGGAACAACAATCCAAGGATTAGGGAGATTCATGCAGATGTTGAGAATGACGAGATCTTGCGTTGGGTTTCTACTTTACAAGCTGCCAGGGTTACCCGGTATGTTGGTAATTCTATCTGATGGCTGTTTAACCTTTTGCTAAAGCAAGTAAGATGTAACTAAAAGAAGCAAAGTAGGTTTAACATTTATTTCTTATCAAAAATGTATGTAACTATAATTGAACTGTATTATTTTTGTTTCGTTCTTATAATTTCCTGGAGTCGACTCGCTTGTCGGTTCCATGGCGAACAATTGCGCTTCTTTTTTGTGATCAAATTTTGTTACGATTTTGTTCCTGCAATAGGAGAGGATGTAGATCTTCTTGATAATCATCAGCCTTATTCAATTGTTACCTCGCTAAATCCTAGTTTTTTTGTCATTAAATCGTTTGATTATATCTAGTTGAGTATCTAAAGTCATGCTTTTACATTAGAGTTTGATTATATCTAGTTTAGTCTCTAAAGTCATGCTTTTACCTTAGAGTTTGATTATATCTAGTTTAGTCTCTAAAGTCATGCTTTGACATCAGAGTTTGATTATATCTAGTTTAGTCTCTAAAGTCATGCTTTTACATTAGAGTTTGATTATATCTAGTTTAGTCTCTAAAGTCATGCTTTTACATTAGTTTCTTTTCTTCCATAATTAAAAAAATCAAAAGACAAATCAAATGGCGTAGCGCAGACCGTAAGTGAGGCAGACATCTTGCTTCGCCGATTGTTGCTGCGTGATTGAGAGATAAAATTGATGCGGGGTTAAATGAAAAAAGCATGATAGTCCAAACCACGGCCATGTATATTAAGTAGGGTCTCAAGCGTCTAGGGTCTCAAAGTTTTTGGCCACGCTAATTAAAACCACGTTTTTCAAAGCCACACATTTTTCAAAACCGTACTAACCAAGGAATTGCTGTGAAAGTAAATAGGACTATTGCAGTATCTAATATCGAACTGTGAACGCGCGGTATGACGGACTCAGATGATCTCAAAGGGATTTGTTCGACTTGAGTTACAGAAAGAGGCTGATCGTCAATAGACCTTTTTGACTGCTGTTAAATTTGTCTACAACACGTTACCAATCTGAACTATGGATAAAAGCCTACTCTGTATGATAAGAATAAAAATATTACAATTTTGTCGATGAATGAGTTCCTGTTTCAAAACCTGGGAAACTCTATTGTATAACATTTATAACACTGATGTTAACATCCTCCATAGTTTTTCTCATGGGGAGTAGATTTTTGCTGATATATGACCACATGTGTGCTTGTATTAGTTGCTAATGTATGCTGCTAACACGCTGTCCTTGTGATGCAAGTCTTGCTATAGCTATAATCAAAGTTACATTGTTGTAAAATTAGTAGTAAAGCTTTGTTTGGTGTGTGCAGGTGGGGTGGCATGATATCCACCCCTGATGCTGTCCTACAAGCTGTGATAAAAAGAGCGTTGATAGACTCCGGATGCCCTGACCACATCATACAGGAGCTGATGGAGAATGCACATGAAAGGCGCTGGCCACCCGGCCTTTCAACTCTCGAGACGAGACAACTCCACAGGAGGCAGTATGAGAACTATGTTACCAAACGCATTCCCGGCAAGCAGGTGGGTATTACTCCTGTATTTTTCCGTTTTACATGCTTCACTGCAGGTGTCTCTGCCATAAACCGTAAGCCATGGTTACATAGGATAATGTATATGCTACAAGCATTCTATGACATCATTTCATTTGCTTATTTTTGGGATTTCGGCGAATGGCATATCAGCATCTTCGTGCTGTCAGCGTATTCAACACAGTAACTACCAAATTTGAATTTCGAGAGTCATTTTTGTTGATGTCGTATGCCAAAAAAATGCGTAACAAGAGGATGTAAACACATCGTAAGACAAGAAAACCATAAAATAAGAACTCCGTAACCTGCACTGTGTAATAAAGGTATATATGGTGTATAAGGTATATATGGTGTATAAGGTATATATGGTGTATAAGGTATATATGGTGTATAAGGTATATATGGTGTATAAGGTATATATGGTGTATAAGGTATATATGGTGTATAAGGTATATATGATGTATAAGGTATATATGGTGTATAAGGTATATATGGTGTATAAGGTATATATGGTGTATAAGGTATATATGGTGTATAAGGTATATATGGTGTATAAGGTATATATGGTGTATAAGGTATATATGGTGTATAAGGTATATATGGTGTATAAGGTATATATGGTGTATAAGGTATATATGATGTATAAGGTATATATGGTGTATAAGGTATATATGGTGTATAAGGTATATATGGTGTATAAGGTATATATGGTGTATAAGGTATATAGGATGTATAAGGTATATATGGTGTATAAGGTATATATGATGTATAAGGTATATATGGTGTATAAGGTATATATGGTGTATAAGGTATATATGGTGTATAAGGTATATATGGTGTATAAGGTATATATGGTGTATAAGGTATATATGGTGTATAAGGTATATATGGTGTATAAGGTATATATGGTGTATAAGGTATATATGGTGTATAAGGTATATATGGTGTATAAGGTATATATGGTGTATAAGGTATATATGGTGTATAAGGTATATATGATGTATAAGGTATATATGGTGTATAAGGTATATATGATGTATAAGGTATATATGGTGTATAAGGTATATATGGTGTATAAGGTATATATGGTGTATAAGGTATATATGGTGTATAAGGTATATATGATGTATAAGGTATATAAGGTGTATAAGGTATATATGGTGTATAAGGTATATATGGTGTATAAGGTATATAAGGTATATATGGTGTATAAGGTATATATGGTATATATGGTGTATAAGGTATATATGGTGTATAAGGTATATATGGTGTATAAGGTATATAAGGTATATATGGTGTATAAGGTATATATGGTGTATAAGGTATATATGGTGTATAAGGTATATATGATGTATAAGGTATATATGGTGTATAAGGTATATATGGTGTATAAGGTATATATGGTGTATAAGGTATATATGGTGTATAAGGTATATATGATGTATAAGGTATATATGGTGTATAAGGTATATATGGTGTATAAGGTATATATGGTGTATCAGGTATATATGGTGTATAAGGTATATATGGTGTATAAGGTATATATGGTGTATAAGGTATATATGGTGTATAAGGTATATATGGTGTATAAGGTATATATGATGTATAAGGTATATAAGGTGTATAAGGTATATAAGGTATATATGGTGTATAAGGTATATATGGTGTATAAGGTATATATGATGTATAAGGTATATATGATGTATAAGGTATATATGATGTATAAGGTATATATGGTGTATAAGGTATATATGATGTATAAGGTATATATGGTGTATAAGGTATATATGGTGTATAAGGTATATATGGTGTATAAGGTATATATGGTGTATAAGGTATATATGGTGTATAAGGTATATATGGTGTATAAGGTATATATGATGTATAAGGTATATATGGTGTATAAGGTATATATGGTGTATAAGGTATATATGGTGTATAAGGTATATATGGTGTATAAGGTATATATGATGTATAAGGTATATATGGTGTATAAGGTATATATGGTGTATAAGGTATATATGGTGTATAAGGTATATATGGTGTATAAGGTATATATGGTGTATAAGGTATATATGGTGTATAAGGTATATATGGTGTATAAGGTATATATGGTGTATAAGGTATATATGGTGTATAAGGTATATATGGTGTATAAGGTATATATGGTGTATAAGGTATATATGGTGTATAAGGTATATATGGTGTATAAGGTATATATGGTGTATAAGGTATATATGGTGTATAAGGTATATATGGTGTATAAGGTATATATGGTGTATAAGGTATATATGATGTATAAGGTATATATGTGTATAAGGTATATATGATGTATAAGGTATATATGATGTATAAGGTATATATGGTGTATAAGGTATATATGGTGTATAAGGTATATATGGTGTATAAGGTATATATGGTGTATAAGGTATATATGGTGTATAAGGTATATATGGTGTATAAGGTATATATGGTGTATAAGGTATATATGGTGTATAAGGTATATATGATGTATAAGGTATATATGGTGTATAAGGTATATATGATGTATAAGGTATATATGGTGTATAAGGTATATATGATGTATAAGGTATATATGGTGTATAAGGTATATATGGTGTATAAGGTATATATGGTGTATAAGGTATATATGGTGTATAAGGTATATATGGTGTATAAGGTATATATGGTGTATAAGGTATATATGGTGTATAAGGTATATATGGATGTATAAGGTATATATGGTGTATAAGGTATATATGGTGTATAAGGTATATATGGTGTATAAGGTATATATGGTGTATAAGGTATATATGGTGTATAAGGTATATATGGTGTATAAGGTATATATGGTGTATAAGGTATATATGGTGTATAAGGTATATATGATGTATAAGGTATATATGGTGTATAAGGTATATATGGTGTATAAGGTATAATGGTGTATAAGGTATATATGGTGTATAAGGTATATATGGTGTATAAGGTATATATGGTGTATAAGGTATATATGGTGTATAAGGTATATATGGTGTATAAGGTATATATGGTGTATAAGGTATATATGGTGTATAAGGTATATATGGTGTATAAGGTATATATGGTGTATAAGGTATATATGGTGTATAAGGTATATATGGTGTATAAGGTATATATGGTGTATAAGGTATATATGGTGTATAAGGTATATATGGTGTATAAGGTATATATGGTGTATAAGGTATATATGTGTATAAGGTATATATGGTGTATAAGGTATATATGGTGTATAAGGTATATATGGTGTATAAGGTATATATGGTGTATAAGGTATATATGGTGTATAAGGTATATATGTGTATAAGGTATATATGGATGTATAAGGTATATATGGTGTATAAGGTATATATGGTGTATAAGGTATATATGGTGTATAAGGTATATATGGTGTATAAGGTATATATGGTGTATAAGGTATATATGGTGTATAAGGTATATATGGTGTATAAGGTATATATGGTGTATAAGGTATATATGGTGTATAAGGTATATATGGTGTATAAGGTATATATGGTGTATAAGGTATATATGGTGTATAAGGTATATATGGTGTATAAGGTATATATGGTGTATAAGGTATATATGGTGTATAAGGTATATATGGTGTATAAGGTATATATGGTGTATAAGGTATATATGGTGTATAAGGTATATATGGTGTATAAGGTATATATGGTGTATAAGGTATATATGGTGTATAAGGTATATATGGTGTATAAGGTATATATGGTGTATAAGGTATATATGGTGTATAAGGTATATATGGTGTATAAGGTATATATGGTGTATAAGGTATATATGGTGTATAAGGTATATATGGTGTATAAGGTATATATGGTGTATAAGGTATATATGGTGTATAAGGTATATATGGTGTATAAGGTATATATGGTGTATAAGGTATATATGGTGTATAAGGTATATATGGTGTATAAGGTATATATGGTGTATAAGGTATATATGGTGTATAAGGTATATATGGTGTATAAGGTATATATGGTGTATAAGGTATATATGTGTATAAGGTATATATGGTGTATAAGGTATATATGGTGTATAAGGTATATATGGTGTATAAGGTATATATGGTGTATAAGGTATATATGGTGTATAAGGTATATATGGTGTATAAGGTATATATGGTGTATAAGGTATATATGGTGTATAAGGTATATATGGTGTATAAGGTATATATGGTGTATAAGGTATATATGGTGTATAAGGTATATATGGTGTATAAGGTATATATGGTGTATAAGGTATATATGGTGTATAAGGTATATATGGTGTATAAGGTATATATGGTGTATAAGGTATATATGGTGTATAAGGTATATATGGTGTATAAGGTATATATGGTGTATAAGGTATATATGGTGTATAAGGTATATATGGTGTATAAGGTATATATGGTGTATAAGGTATATATGGTGTATAAGGTATATATGGTGTATAA